>NC_053500.1:115321728-115621728 GCF_905171775.1 Rana temporaria | reverse complement strand
GCATTCCTAGTGTCGCATCCCATATGATGGAAGGCCTGGTTCGGCAATAAAGAAAAAATTCCCCAAGATAGGAGAAGAGAATTTGCCTCGCGGGCAGCTACCAAACAAAGATCAAGAGAGGAGGCTGGGAAGGCTCACAAGCCACCCTCCCAAATTGAGCAATCCTAAGACTCGTTGTCAACGGTTGAGAGCCAGAAGTCCTTTTGCCCCCCTTATCCACCGGTCCGGTAGTAGCAAGACTCAGGCTTTTCTGCCTACGTTTGGGTGGAAAACTGCACTGGTCCATGCAGCCTCCACGGTCCTTCAAGGACTTTTTCTCTTCTGGTGATTCAAAACCATCCTCTACCGCTTTCTCTCCGACCCACCAAATTCTGATCTCCAAAGACAAGAAAGAAGCTCTCTTTCAGTCCAATGTTTCGCCTGGGCTCAAAGTAGGCGATTTGCGCCTCCAATTCAAATATCTTCCCTTTGGAATTTCATCCCAAAACCTTTTTACCAAGGTTTTAGTAACAATCCTAGCTTCCTTCTGGGAAAGGGAGATCAGGTTCCTACATTTCTTCCAGTTCGAATGACTTATCTACTCAGTCTATTGGCGCTTATGCACGCATCTGGAAGCTTTATTCAACACCCCGAAGAAGCGACACCGCCTTCAATCAGAGAGGATCCCTGAATTTGTACAGAAGGTGGACGAAGCAAACCAGTTGGCATCTACGATCTCCACTTGGGTTTTTTCTGGCACAATGGAGAAAGGGGCATTTAAGACAAACAGTTATCGGGAAAGTCCAGCCTTGGTAGTGGGCATGACCTCCCAACCTCCTAGTTCACAGCTTCCTTGACCCATCTCATGAACCATTCTTGCATCTGAGGCAAGTCATCTGGGCTGGGGGGTGACACATCACCTAGAGAACCAGTTAGTACAAGTAGGATGGCGGCTCAGTTCGGAAAGAATCTCCGATATCCTAGAGCTAAGAGTAGCATGGATGGCGCATCTAGTCCCTCTTCTTGGGAGCAAGTGCATGCTGGTTCAGACAGACAAGGTGGCAGTGGCCCATGTTCAAAGCCAAGTCGGGACGCACAGCAGGTCTCTGACCCAGCGAGGTGCCCCAATTGATAAATAGACCGAGAATAATTTGATTAATCTTCAGGCTGCCTACGGCCCAGCCCCAAGATTCAGCTAGCCGTTCGCCTTTTTCAAGACCTTTCAACAGCAACAATGGATGATCACTAGGCCTGCAGATTTTCCGTTGGATATACCATTTAGATCATAGAACTTCCAAAAGGGATGTTTTCCCTAATGATTACTCTGAAACTGCCTTTTCTCCAGCTCCTGACGTTGGTGAGGGTCGCTATCCTGGCAGTCACGCTATTCTGGCAAAGAAGACAATGGATTTCCACTATTAGCCAAATGGCTCGGTACAGTTCCCACACGCGGACAACCTCCTATATCAAGACGACTTCTTTCACCCACGTCCAGGGATCCTGGACATGAAGGCCCGAAGGTTGGGCAGAACAGACTGGGTGACCTAATTTGCTCACATGGTTTCACCCAGACATTATTACAGGCAAGAGATTCATCCACCTATGCCACCTACTAATAGGTTTCGAAGGAGGTTCACAGAACTGGAAGAATCCAGCCATTTCAATTCGCTAGGTCCTGGGGGTCCAAAAGATTCTACTCTTTCTACAAACTGGTCTGAACTTAGGCTTAGGTCCTAAAGCACTCTGAAAGTTCAGCTTGGAGCCTTGTCAGCTCTGACGGGCGCACACTAGGCACATAGTCTTCTCGTGGAGCGCTTCCTGAAAACAGTCAAAGACTACGCCCTCCCGGGAGGACCCACACCCCATATGGGTGTCTGACAGTTGTCTTAACAAACCCTTCCTTTGCTCCCACTAAAGAGTGTGCATTGGAAGACATTACCTGGGAACCTACCTTGCTGATTGCTATCGTGTCAGGGCATAGAGCGTCCGAAACGCAGCCTCTAGGGGCACAGAAATCCTACGTCACTTTTTTCCCAGACAGGGTAGTCCTACAGCCTATGCACCGGTATGTCCCTAAAGTACCTGCAGTCTACCATCTTAGCCAGGAAAGGGTTCTCCCGACCTTCAGAGGAGACCCAATCACCTCAAACTACATGGTTTGGATATAGCCAGATCCCTGAGGCGTTACTTAGAACTAACACAACAGTTTCGCAAGGATCAATGTTCATTCGTTATTCCCAAGGGCGAAAAGAAAGCAATGTCGCCTTCCAAGCTAGTCCAAGGACGTATCATGCTAGTTGTCTCCCAGCCTAAGTATGCTGAATGCGCTGAATGCTCACGAGGAATCCTCAGCAGGATTTGGGCTGAGGTGTCTCCTGGAACAATTTGCAGGACGGCTAGTTAGTCGTCCTTCATTGCCTTTGGGTCGCACTATAGCCTAGATGCGGCAGTCCTTATCTCCCAAGACTTTGGGAGGAGATTTTGAACTATCAGTTTGGTAAACTCATTTGATTATATTATTACAGTACCCTCCCTGTAAGCGAGTTAATAACCATTGGTATGCTGCCATGGAGGCACCAGGAAAACGGAAAATTGAATACTTACCTTTCCGTAATTTTCCTTTCCTGGTGCCTACCCATGGCAGCATACACCCTCCCTTCTGTAATCCTTAAAGTTCTGAAGACTAGTTACGAGAATACCTGAGGGGGGGAGTAGCTCTTTCTTTTATAGAGTTACGTGGTCCTGTGGGTTGGACGAGGGCGGAGCCACAACCATTGGTATGCTGCCATGGGTAGGCACCAGGAAAGGAAAATTACGGAAAGGTAAGTATTCAATTTTCCGTTATTTTTGTGTTGAAAAATGACTCACTACATTCAATAAAGGTACAAACAGTTTATTCAATTACATAGATATGTATTATAATAACATTCACAATAATTTTAATGGATGTTTCCTATCACCTGCACTCAAGGACAAGTAACAGATGATGTTCTCTACACTTACTGGCACAGCTATGTTGTTAGTCACAGTTTTAAAATAATCCTTTGAACGGATCCTTGTGAACTGAAGGGCTGGAAACTGTTAGAGGCCTTGAAGGTTTACCTATGGATTGTCCTACAGTACAACTGAGGTAGAAGATCCTTCTATGAAAAGCAGCACAACCATGAAAAAGAGCATAAAGCTATTTCAAGATTACAATAACTGAAGGACAGAGTTAGATTTGTTGAGAACCAATCATTAAAGTGGTTGTAAACCCTCCGACTACTTTTACCTACAGGTAAGCCTAGATTAAGGCTTACCTGTAGGTGTTTGCAACCGTGTAGGTTTAGGAGATATTTGCCAAAAAGAATGTACCGCTGTCTACGGCGCATTCGCGCCATAGACAATGGCGCAGGCGCACTGAGCATGCCGGGTCTTGAATGGAATCTGCCGGTCCCCTGCACATGCGCGGGAGTGACGTCATCGCCGCTTCGGCCAGTCACAGCGCCAGAGCGGCGATACCCGGAAGGGCTTAGGGGGCTTAGATCTCAGGTAAGTCATTCATAATGAGCTAGTATGTTATGCATACTAGCTCATTATGCCTTTCTCTTGCAGGGTTTTTTTTTCCCCTCTCTAATTTTACTTCCTCTTTAATGACTAGGTTTATACAATATTTTTCCAATTGGGCTATTTATAAAACATTTCTTGGATGAATGTCAAACAGATTTGTGCGTGCCCAGGTGTAATTTCTCCAACATTAATTCCTATATCATCAGCTCCAAAATGTGGTATAGTTTTCTGAAATACCTCAGTGAGAAAATATACCGCATTTTGGCCACCAGGTGGCGCTGATGATCATAGAAATTAGCCACTTGACGACTATATACGGCGGCAAGGCTGCTCTCCTGCGCAGCATCATCTAGTACGTGATCCTGCACTTGGCGGTCTGGAGTGCACATGTGCGCCGCCAGCGAGCCGTTCCCTCTGTGATTAGACGGAGCAGGAGCTGATCAGCGGGTATGGCAGACTCGATGTCCACAGTCTGCCTATATAAACAAGGCAGATCACGGTTCTGTCACTACAGGAGGCATGGATCCTATGTCTGCTAGGCAGGGGCACCGATCCATGCCTTCTAGTACAAGAACCTCCGCCACAGTAGTAAAGTACTGGTCAGGCACACATTTAACCCTTTGATCATCCCTGATATTAACCCCTTTCCTGCCAGTGTCATTACTATAGTGACTGCATATGTTTAGCACTGATCACTATTATTGTCACTGGTCCTCAAAGTGTCAGTTAGTGTCTTGAATGTTTGTCGCAATATTGCATTCCCACTATAAGTCGCTGATCGCCACCATTAGTAGTAAAAGAATATAAATAAAAATATACATTTTATAAGAATATCCCATAGTTTGTAGACTCAGTAACTTTTGCGCAAACCAATCAATATACACTTTATTTGGGATTTTTTACCAAAAATATGTAGCAGAATACAGATGGACTTAAACTGATGAAGGAATTAGATTTTTTTCTAATTTATTGGATATATTTTATAGCTGAAAGTAAAAAATATTGTTTCTTATTCAAAATTGTTGGTCTATTTTTGTTTATAGCATAAAAACCGCAGAGGTGATCGAATACCACCAAAAGAAAGCTCTATTTGTGAAGAAAATGTGTTTGGGTGCAGCGTCGCACATCCGTGCAATTGTCCGTTAAAGTAACGCAGTGCCGTATCGCAAAAAAATGCTCCTGGTCATGAAGGGGGGTAAATCTTCCGGAGGTCAGGTGGTTAAAATTGTTAAGAAATAACAGCCACAATTCCTAAAGCATGCACAAATGTGTGTGGCATTCCACCAATGAATCATAAATAGACCCCTAAGTGTATTGGCTTACTTATGAAAGTTGAATATTTGCTCTATGAGTTAGCACTACTTTAAGGGAATGTAAGACCTCAGATTTAGTGTTAGCAGTCCGAAATCACAGCTTCAAAACTAATTTTAGTTTATATTATTAATATATTATTAATAGTAGTAAAAGCAGCCTCATCCTAGACTCGATCCAGGCCATGCCCCCGATGCATTTTGTCCCGCCCACAGGGCTTAGTCATAGAGGTATGACCGCCATGATTAAGCCTTGTGGGTGGGGCAAAACACATCGGTGGCGTGGCCTAGATGGAGTCAATCCATATAGATGCCTTAGTAGGAATAGAAATGCAGACACACACATTGAACGTTTGTTATAGGGGCTACATTTGTCCTGCCAGGCATTATCCTCAAAGTTCTGAAAAAGGGAATTCTGTCTGTTTTCCAAAAAACATTTACTTTAAACTGATAAGAAAGAAAATTCTTATAAACTAAATAGAGCAAATATAAATCTTTCATGAGTACTATTTAAAAAATTTAAAGATGGATTTAAAAAAAAAAAAAAAAACCTTCAAGTGGGGCCACTTGGGGTCAAATGTTCATTAGGTCCTCACTATCGTCACGTACAATGCTGGACTATTGATCCCGCATTGTATATAATGGTGTCAGGAGCTTGGTCGGTTGTACAGTGTGGGAGAAAGAACCCTTCCATGGATAGGAATAAAATAAGTATTACAGCTTATTGCTCTACTCTTAAGCCTCGTACATATGCTCGGTTTACTCGGCAAGAACCAGCAAGAAAACTGCTGGCAGAGCTTTCTTGCCGACTAAACCGAGCGTGTGTACGAGGCTTTCAGGTTTCTCGACAAAAAAAATGCCCAGAATCTAGACAAGAAAAATAGAGAACATGTTCTCTATTTTTCTCGTTGTGAGATTCTCGGCAGTTTTGCCGAGAAACCCGAGAGTGTATATACTTAACTGTCGCACATGCTCGAAATGACTTTGGCGCATGCGCGATAGCTTCCTAGGCATAGGTAGGGGGCAGCAAGATGGCGGCGACGGCATCGAATGTGACGAGCGTATGCTCGTCATATGCGATGACGTCACTGCGTTCTTGCCTTTCAAGAGAACCGCGGTTCTTTTGAAAGGAGAGTCTGTACACTCGGGCGACAAGAGATTCTTGCCAAGAATCTCGTCAGGGAAAACTATGCTTTTTTTCCTGACGAGATTCTTGCCTGTGTGTACAGGGCTTCAGACTTGTTAAGAATTCAACCACTAGTACCGGTTAGGCTCCACTGCAAGGGTACTTTTTTTTTTTAGGAGCCAGAAGCAGGGCTTTAGTTCTGAATATTCAGATTTTTGCAAAAGCCCAATTGTGGCCGTTTTTTTAATTAATACTAGTATTAGGCACAGTGTTGGCAAGAATAAGGGTGCTATATTATTATTACTTCAAGTCTTCCTGTCATATTAATATTTTCGTGGCACAGGCAGTGCTAAAAAAAAAAAATATGTCAGTTAGGTCTATCTATAGAATCAGGGAGCCCCAGTCACGAAGACCTGATAGGAGCTTTTAACATTTTTTATCTTGTCAGAATTGAGGGTCACTGTCAATGTCCTGTTGCCGATCCTGGAAGGACTGAGTGTAAAACTGACTTGGATCTTTGCACCAGGATTTAAAGCTGGCAGCCTGAAAACAAAAATTGCATAGATTATTTTGGATCCAGAAATTGAATCATAATTGTTATTTATTACCCAACAACAGTTTTTTTTTCCAGAAAGTTCCTCAAAATAAAGCTCTAGCTACAATACTCACTTTCTTCTTGTGATCTCCCGGGTGGTCATGCCTCCATGACATCACGTGGAGACCCCATGCATGATAGCATAGGGGACGTGGCCCCCCTCCCCATGTTTACTTAACGGTGGGGTCGAAGAATTCCCCGTTATTCGACGAGTGTCTCTAGATGAGACTGGTTGTGCTCAGTGGGCAGCAGGGTTTTTCTATTTTTGTGTGGGTCAGTGGCCGGCTTTCATCATGATTGATGTTGAGTTTACATCGGGGGACATGTTTATCTATTTTTTTTTTTTAATAAAGGACTTTTCAAAAACAGTCTGTGTTTTTATTTTCTTTTTAAAAAATTTGGGAGAATGAGTAGGGGTACTATGTACCCAATGCCCATTCACATCTGGCTAAGCTAGCCTTGAACCCCCCACAACCACCAGGCCAAGGATGTGGGGAAGAGGCCCCCTATTCTCATCAACATAAGGACAAGGTGCTTTGGGGGGGAGAGTCCCCCTCTCCCAATGTACCCCCCAATGTTGAGGGCATGTGGACTGGTATGGCTCAGGAGGGGGGTGCTTGCCTTCCTCTTCTTTCTTGGCCTGCTGGGCTGCATGCTTGCCCCATGCCATTTTTGTGGGCGTGGCGTTTCCCTTAAAACCCATACCAGACCTAAGGGCCTGATATGGAATGGGGGGGCACACATTTTTGTTTTTTTGGCTTGGGGTCCTACTTATAATCTATACCAGACCCAAAGAGGTTGGTATGGATTAGGACCCCCACACAGTTTGTATTTACATTTTCTTATGCTGGCTCTTCATAGTAAGTCTGGTTAAAAAAAAGGCTGAAACTAAAATGTAATCTGAATTTCTCCTAACAAAACAAACTGCACTTTTCTACTGTTCAAGGTGATCTATATACACTTTTATGGAGATTCATATCTTCCTCTAATTTGTGAATGGGTGATTCTGCCTTCAATATAATGACCTAAACAATATTAAGCCGGCTACATACATAGTTTGGATTCAGAAAGAATTTTCTTTTGAAAATCATAACTAAGGATTTTTGTTCGAATTTTGCACCATTAGTGGGAAGCAGCAACGGCCGAATTTGAGTGATTGGGCATGATGGAAATTTTTTGAAAAAACTAAAGATTTTTCAATCAATGATACAAGAATCATGTGAGAAATATTAATCGAAAAATAAGAGGGACAAGAAAAGAATATTGCCAGAAAGAAAAGAAGATTCCCAGCCTCCAAAATGATTTACTGTAGTTGAAATCTAAGGCTTGGTTGGTCAAATTTTGAAACCAATGGTGGCGCCATCGGATCACAAAACGTACAAACTTCTGATTTTCAAAAGAATTTTTTTTGGAATTCGACCCATGTATGGCCTTGGTGTTGTAATAATAAAAAAAACATGACTTACTCTTTCTGAAGAACTCCATTAACAAGTCCACTTCCTTCAAGGAGCAATGAGCAGACGCTCAGTATTTCAGGTAAGGTGTTGATGATTATAACATCTGCTCTGACCTCTCTGTTAAGAACAATATGTTTTGGAACCTGAAAATCATTAAATTCATCAATTAGGAACCAGCAAAGAGGGGCAATAATACTAGTTGTGTTTTGCCATTGGGTATTCATTTTTCTCTGCATCTGCCTGTATACTCTTTATGACCATCTCTGCTTTCTCGCCCATAATTTCAGATCTACCTGTACAAATAGTCCATATCCTAAAGATCAGGCTGTCACGAACATGCCAAGGTCAAGCTTGGATGATAAACCAACTTTAAGCTGTGTGGCCAGTGAAAAAATTATCATCAAAGCTTCGCTGGAGGCGCGGGCATAACGAGGAGTTTGGGTTTCTACGATAAGGGCACCGAGGATCTGCCAGTCCGTCCAGTGAAGCTTTGATCATGAAGACACCCCTCTGTGTTCCTGTTCATCCTAGCAGTGATCCATAAACATTCCATCTACCCAGGACTTTTTTCTCTCAAATAATAGGTGCTGGAACTAAACCACGGCCCCACAAAACCCCTCCCCCCTACACACGCCCTCCAAATCACATCAAATAGTGAGTGTAGTCAGTCAAATTTCACGAACAGTAAGATGGTCTTAAAGGGGCATTAAATACCAGGATTGCATCACATACAGACTGCAGAGCTGTCACTTGTAAACACAGAAACCAGACTTCTGTGTTTACAAGTGATTGTGATGAGCAGGCACCAAAGGGTCTGAGCCAAATGTGGTGGAACAGAGTTCCACCAAGTTCCCCCTGAAAAAAAGCCCTGCCTACCTCTTCTGGACCTTTGCCTGCTGTTACCACCATCCCAATGAGACAGATAATTTGCCCATATTCATTTACCTTTATGAGGGCAATCTTTTTAATTGAGTGATTTTACAATTAAATTTAAACACTTAAATGGCAGTGTAACGGTCACCACCGTTTACGACCTTCCATCACATCCAAGACAGCTTATCGACACTCCAACCAACAGGACCCGATCCATCCCATTTCCCCAGAATCAAGACGAGACACGCAGCTCTGTACTTGTTCCAAAATAAAGACTGCTTTAATGGTTTCTTCTCAGCTTTTTATGCGGTTACAAGCAGGTGACCGTAATTAAAGGGACACTGAAATCTCCACCCCCCTTCACACCATGGGGCTTCAATCACATACTTTTAGATAATTACATAGAGGAGTTAATTATCCCCCAGACGTTATGTCTCCGACAATAAGTCATTCATCTGCACAATACACATTGCACAGACGTCTGACCTTTAGAGTCACAACACATCATCAATAGCACACAATGAAAGGTCTTCCAGAAGCCTGACTCAATTAACATGTCAACAGGCTATCCAGAGAGATGAGTCACTATTGACTGGTTGGGTCACAATTAACCAACAACTTGCAATCTCTCAAGATCCTGCAATATGAACTATCAGTGATGTCCCCTGTCCTGTAATCCAGGATACAATTTCTCAGTCACCCTATGGCCCTATCGGACATAAGGTGACCTTAGACATAAGACTCCTTGGTGATGCCGGTACAGGAGTACCCCTCATCCTTACAAAGTCTCTGCTTGTCCCGGGTCATTCTGTTACAGGCAGGGCCTTCTTTTCTCTTTTTATTCTAAGTGATAGATGTACTAAGTAACCTGGGGGATGAAATAAAACTTTAAAGTGGATGTAAACCCAATTTTTTTTTATGTCACAATGTACAGTATAAGATTTCCTATCATCTGTGCCCAGTCTTGCCACACGGAGTTAATCCAGCTCTGAGCAATCCTCTTTTATTGTTCAGTGAAATAAAACGGACTTACGGAAAAAAACCTTAGTCCGTTCTACCCCCTTGCTGTGAGTGACAGGTTATTTACATATCTCATGCACTAGCTTCAGACAAGCATTATATTTTAATTCCCACCCCCACTCCTTTTCTGAAGTCATGTGGTTACTTTTTCTGGATTTTGACTGGATGTTAGTGATCATAGCAGAATTCAGTGTAAGGAATACATAGGAAAAAATGCATGCTGACAAGGGGAGTGTAGAGGTGGGCGGAGAGTCTACTGACATCACAACTCCACCCACCGAGCTCCAGACAACAGACCCACCCACAGAATCTGCAGTTTTTCAGTTCTTATAACAGACAGAGGGGAGACATTTGACAGGTAAGGATACATGCAGGAGGCATCTATATCCTTATAGATCAGCACTATGGCAGTAGTTAAGAAAAAGTTAAAGTGGATGTAAACCCACTCTCATCCTTTCTAAAGTATTCATTGGTGTCCTTTGCAGTCATTACTTCTGTCACACATCAAAATGACTAGAGGTTCATAGCCAATCAGCAATTAGCCAATATAAATGCTTGCACATACAATGCGTTTCCACTGCAGGATTTGCAATCATGTTACCTGGACGCTCATCGAAGGCTTCGCAAAGTTTACATCCATTTCCAGTAAAATACGTTCCTCTGTCCCTTCAACCTCACACAAAGCTGTCATACGGATCACGTTGTCTTCACTCACATATTTCTCATACATGGCATATGTCAGGGTGATGGATATGAGTTTTTCTGGGAACAATTAAAAAAATGTAAACAATGGCAAGTTTTCACAAATTCCACAGTGCTAGTATGGCATAGCTAGAAATCTATATTTTAGGGATGCTTTATTGTATTATTTTAACCACTTGCCACCCAAGCCAATTCTGACACTTTTTATTTTGCTAGAGAATTATTCAGAACCCCCCAAACATTATATATATACAGGGCTTTTTTTCTCAGAAAATAGGTGCAGGAACTCAACCACGACCCGTTCAGATTTCACAAACAGTAGGAGGGTCTTAAAGGGGCATTAAATACAAGGATTGCATTACATACAGAGTGCAGAGTTCAGGGGGTTACACACAGAGTGCAGAGCTGTCACTTGTAAACACAGAAACCAGACTTCTGTGTTTACAAGCGATTGTGGTGAGCAGGAACCAAAGGGTCTGAGCCAGAGGTGGTGGAACTGAGTTCCTTCAAGTTCCCCCTGAAAAAAGCCCTGTATATATATATATATATATATATATATATATATATATATATATATATATATATATGTGTGTGTGTGTGTGTGTGTGTGTGTGTGTGTGTGTGTGTGTGTGTGTGTGTGTGTGTATATATATGTATATATGTATATATATATATATATATATATATATATATATATATATATATATATATATATATATATATATATATATATATATATATATATATATATATATATATATATATATATATATATATATATATATATATATATATATATATATATATATATATATATATATATATATATATATATATATATATATATATATATATATATAAAAAAAACACACAGGGCCAGATTCTCGTAGGTGCGCGTAACTTTGTGCGGGCGTAACGTAACCTATTTACGTTACGCCTCCGCAACTTAAGACGGGCAAGTGCTGTATTCTCAAAGCACTTGCTCCGTAAGTTGCGGTGGGGTAGCGTAAATCGGCCGGCGTAAGCCCGCCTAATTCAAATGTGGGACAGGGGGGCGTGTTTTATGTTAATCTTCTGTGACCCGACGTGATTGACGTTTTTCAAGAACGGCGCATGCGCCGTCCGTGGAAATCTCCCAGTGTGCATTGCTCCTAATACGCCGCAAGGACGTATTGGTTTTGACGTGGACGTAAATTAAGTCCAGCCCCATTCACGGACGAGTTACGCAAACGACGTTCACATTTTGTCGCGGGAACGACGGCCATACTTAACATTGGTACGCCGCACTTACGCCACCATATAGCAGGGGTAACTATACGTCGGGAGTTTACATCTGGCCTTTGAGGGTCATAGGGATGGCCAGGGACCATCTGGTCCATGGCTAGCTCTATGGTAAACTGTCACCGCTGGTGGATTCATTTTTTGGCTCCCTAATTGCATGAGAGAGACCGGAGAAGCACCGGAGGGTGGTGGGAGGCGGGAGGAGACGCCTACCCGTAAAAGCAATCAATTGGCTAAACAGTCGCTATGATGGGTTTTACATTGCATGGCTTTTCAAAGGCATTTGACAGGGGATGATGAGGGAATATGTCGCCTCCTCACTGCCTGTTTAAACTCTGAAAGTGCTATTCTATTCTTTTCTATTGTTTATTCTATTATTTTCTATTTTATTTTCTATTCAAATTTAAATGTTTTCTATTTGAAATGAATTTTTCTATTGTATTTGAATTCAAATGTATTCTATCTGAAATTTGAATTTCGAAAGATGGTAATATTTTATTTTCTATTCTGTTTTACTCTATTATTTTCTATTTTTTATTTTATTTTCTATTCTACCCCTTTATTTTCTATTTTACCGCATTATTTTCTATTCTGTTCGGTTTTATCCTATTTTTTATTCTATTCCTTTATTTTCTATCCTATTTTATTCTCAAGTTTGAAAACTATTTTGAATTACATACAGTTAGACAGATTAATTAGGTTTAGTGCTTTTTTGGTTGGCAACTTTGAGCCTGGCTATTATGGAAACATTTTTTATATTCCATATATATATTTAATCGCATACTGCTAAAAACGCATCTCATTCAAAGTCCCAACTCTCCCCCCTTTTTTATACATTTACAGGGATGGGGGCCAGTGGTAGTGTCTATCATATGCCTCATTCAAAGTCCCAACCCTATCCCCCCTTTTTAATACTATTTTGAATTAGAAAACTATTTGAATTCCAAATTTCATCCGAAATTTTGTTTCATTATTTCAGATTTGTTTAAATTCGTTACTATTGTACACCATAAAAACTTATTTCACTGCAAGATCTTGTACCGTATGATGGTTTACAATTTTACTTATAAATTTACGGTTGTTTGTTGATAAATAATGTTCATCATAACATACTTACTGTAACTAGGGGCCAGATTCACGTAGGGGAGCGGCGGCGTAACGTATCGTAGATACGTTACACCGCCACAAGTTTTCATCGCAAGTGCCTGATTCACAGAGCACTTGCGATGAAAACTACACCGGCGGCCTCCGGCGCAAGGCAGGCCAATTCAAATGGGCGTGTGCCATTTAAATTAGGCGCGCTCCTGCGCCGGACCTACTGCGCATGCTCAGTTGCGCAATTCCCGTCGTGCTTTGTGCGCCGTGACGTCATTTTTTCGAACGGCGACGCGCGTAGCGTAATTCCGTATTCCCGGACGGCTTACACAAACTACGTTTATTTTTAAATTTCGACGCGGGAATGACGGCCATACTTTAGACAGCAATACGTTTGCTAACTAAAGTTAGGGCACCTAAAACGACGACTAACTTTGCGACGGGAAACTAGACTAGCGGTGAAGTAGTGAACGTGAAAATCCGTCGTGGATCCGCCGTAACTCCTAATCTGCATACCCGACGCTGGTTTACGACGCAAACTCCCCCCAGCGGCGGCCGCGGTACTGCATCCTAACATCCGACAGTGTAAAACAATTACACCTGTCGGATCTTAGGGATATCTATGCGTAACTGATTCTATGGATCAGTCGCATAGATAGAAACAGGGATACGACGGCGTATCAGGAGATACGCCGTCGTATCCCCTTTGTGAATCTGGCCCTAAGAATGTTAACACTCCTTGGATTGCTCTTTATACAGCTAATAAAAATTTTAAGTTAATCATTTGTTATTATTGTAATTCGAAAGTTCATCCGAATTTCAAAATAATGAAAAATTTGTCTGAATTTCAATTCAGAACAAAACAAACCGCACATGTCTTATGACAATCACTTCACTACCATATTGATTCTGAACTCTTGCGGCCACATCCATACCATCATTAGGATGAAGAGGAAGAACCTTTGCATCTGCCCAGATCTCATGCTTGTGTTTCCCAGTATACAGAATGCTGGATGCGGTCATGTTCACAATCACTTTGATACTCCCTGATGTCGTGTTTTTTAGGCTCAGTATCATATGTATGTCCTGTCCAAGCATTGGTTTCTGGAACAAAGAAAATGCTCCACGCAGCGCCATTCTTTGATCTGGTTTATGTTCCTCTTTTCTTCTAAAAAGTTCCAATTTTTTCTCAAAATCCACAGAAGGACTCTGTAACAACTTGTCAATTGCCTTGTTAAATATCGCCCGTTCCTCAAAGGACCCTATAAAGAGAATGAGGCTGATTCTTAGCATGACTCTAAAGAAGTTTCATTATTACAACAATTTGTTTTTTGATAACAAGTGCCCGGGAAAAGGATTAGGCGTGTTCAGAACAATATTTAACATCTAAAAAGAAGAAAGGCCTTGTTCGCATTAGTGCGATTTTTCCAGTTTCTGCCATTGGAAATTACATAATTCCCTATGGGGCCTGTTCACATCAATGGAACATAGTGTTGTGTGATTTATGAAAAGGCAGGGCTTTTTTTCTCAAAAAATAGGTGCAGGAACTCCCTTCTTCCAAGTCAACTCTTGTGTCCACCCCTACCCACCTTCGAGCACCGTTCCTTGGTTCCACCCCCTACCCACCTCCGAGACCCATTCCTTGGTTCCACCCATTACCCACCTCTGAGCACCATTCCTTGGTTCCATCCATTACCCTCCTTCAAGCACCATTCCTTGGTTCCAAACTCTACCCACCTCCAAGCACCATTCCTTGGTTCCATCCATTACCCACCTCTGAGCACCATTCCTTGGTTCCATCCATTACCCACCTCTGAGCACCATTCCTTGGATCCATCCATTACCCTCCTTTGAGCACCATTTCTTGGTTCCACCCATTACCCACCTCTGAGCACCATTCCTTGGTTCCACCCATTACCCACCTCTGAGCACCATTCATTGGTTCCACCGATTACCCACATCTGAGCACCATTTCTTGGTTCCACCCCCTACCCACCTCTGAGCAATATTCCTTGGTTCCACCCATTACCCACCTCCAAGCACCGTTCCTTGGTTCCACCCCCTACCCACCTCTCAGCAATGGATACAGAACCAAGTATCAATTCATGGTGCTAAGTAATTTGTATGTCATTTTTTAATGATAGGAAGTAAAACAGATCCCCTGTAACCAGCAAAAATGGAGCACCTCCAGCAGCAATAGACTCTGAACAGCTAGCAACAATAGACCCCTCCCTTAACAGTGGTCTCCCAACAACGATTGTCTCCCAGTAACATAAGAGCCCCCCAGCAACAATAGAACCCCTCCTGTAAAAAGAGATCCCCTCGGGCAACAATAGATCCCCCAGCAGCCAGCATCAATAGACCCTCCAATATACCCCAGCACTCCTTGCCATTACATATATTCAGATCTGGAGGTGCCGGAACTGCATTGCCCCACGTTCCTGCTGAAAAAAAGCCCTGTGAAAAGGTATATGTACTTCTTATGGTGCAGCATACTGCATTTTTGGCCCTATAGACTTCAATGGGAGTGAATGAAGTACAGTATTGGCTGGGTTTTGTGCTTAACCACTTCAATACAGGCATAACGAAAAAGGGGAAAAGCACTCGCAATGCCACATCCGTAAAATTGTGCACAGTATAGGCTGTCTCCCGGGGGCCATCACTGAAGCGTTCAGCCGCTATATTTTGCTGGCTATACCTGCCCAGCGGGCGGTTGTCATGTTGGGATCCATTTGATTTGAGACTGAATCTTCTATCTGGACTGTATGGGGAGCCTACAAGCCTCCTCTTTCCTTAGTTTGGATTGTTCCCCCCTTAATGTACCAGTGCTTCTGAGCAAAACGGTGGATCACATGCCAATTGTGTGGCATTTCCTCACAGTGAATCTTCTCCATGGAGGGAGCTTTGTGCTCCAATTTATTCTCTTCCTGAGCTTCTGGAGATATTCATTTAGGTCACCTTTTTATTCTACTATGGAACTTTTCTACTTATAAAGTCTTCGATATATGGATATATACTCGCATATGTGGCTTGTATCACCTTAAGATAGTGAGATCTACCAGTGTCTTATCTTGTTCGTCCTAAAGAAGCCTCACGGTGAAACGCGTAGACACACAGGGGGCACTACTCATACTTTACATTGTGTATGGTTTTTTATCTTTGTATATATTGTTGCTTTGTCTATATGTTTTTGTAATAAAATATATTTTTTTGCTATTCCTGCCTGTCTTGCCTGCAAAGTCTGACCCTTGGTTCAATACCAGGCACTTTAGCCCTTTCCTGCCCAAGACAATTTTCAGATTTCAGCGCTGTCACACTTTGAATGACAATTGCACAGTCATGCGACATTTGTTAAAAGGGCTGTGGGGTCCGCTTTGAAGATTCTCAAAGATCATAACAAAGACTTTAAGATTGAGAACCGAGCAATCACATGACCCCTGATCACTCAATTTACGGAGCGGAGATCAGTGACCGTCAGTCCCTGCTAAGCTGCAACATATATAATTTTTGCTATTTGAGTTTGGATATGATGTAATCTTGACCATAAAGACTGGCATCTATCAGACTTCTCCTACCTTCTGGGTACTTGTACATGTGTGTGACATCGATACGGTCTTCACTCCCCACGGCCTTTGTGCTGATATATTTTCCAATGTATTTGGTGTCATTAGAGACTCTCTTTTTAGTGCCATCACTAAATGTTATCCATTGTGTTAGGTCAGCATTAACTGAAGCAAACATAAAGCCAACGTCATACTTGAGGTCAACATCTCCTTCCCGAATGGCCACCAGTGGCGCAGGCCCGCAGCGATAAAATCCTACAATAAGATAGCATTACGAATACAGAAACATTTGCAACATCATTTGAAAACTCTATACTTTTTTTTTCTCAAACAAATGTTTTTATTGAGCATATATATATAAAAAAAAACAGTTTACAGTCTCCAGAGCATATTCACATTGAAAATCACATGGGAGAGTACACATAAAACAAAACTTTGTACTACATTCAAAACTCTGCATCATGGTAAAATTCCCTGGAACAAATCCCGTCTCCTCCCCCTGCGGGGCTTATAAGGTTGCTCCCAACCCGGCTGAAAAGGGTTCTAAAATAACCTGTCGTATACCAAATCTATTGGGGCAAGTCCAGGAGTGTCAAGCCACTGGGCCCATAACTTCTCATATTTGCCGCTAGTCCCCCGTCTCTGATACACCACCTTCTCCAACCTCAGAGTAACTCCCATTTGTTTAACCCATTCCTGCACTGTCGGTGGTTCAGTGTCTTTCCAGTGTCTCAGTATTAACAAGCGGGCCTGAAACAGAGCTCTACCTATAGCCTGCCTGGGTATATCCTCTGCCAGGAGACCCTCCGTAATCCCCAGGAGACACACCTTGGGCTCCAAAGGAACCTGAGCCTGGAAGGCCCTGTTAATCGTTTCCACCACCCCTGCCCAATACAGATGGAGCTTCGGGCACCGCCACAGGAGGTGAATGAGATCTCCATGGTCTCTACAGCATCTAGTACAGCAGGGGTCTACCCCCAGTCCCATCCTCGCCAGCCTGGCCGGCGTGTAATGAACCCGTAGGAGTATGTACAGCTGTGAAAGTCTCTGTGCCACGTTTAGGGAGCAAGCGGGAACCGCCTGCAAGGCCTCTTCCCACTGCTCATCCTCAGAAAACTCTATACTTAAAGTGTCACTAAACCCACATCATAAAAATATCAATAAATGCTGTATTACAGTAAATATTGTTCATACTCACGATAAGATTCGTTTTTTGTATTTTGTAAAAATCCTGGTGGATCCTGCTGCTCTCTATTTCCACCTTCTGTTCATGTCCCCCAATTCAGCTATAGATTTTACAGCTGTGGTGGCAACTCTGCATATGCTCAGTTCTCAGTGCGTTTCTATGCTGAACATTTCCTCCCTATCACATCTGAGCAGCCCATGTGACTATAGAGTCACACATGTTGGCGTATACACAGCGGTAAATGACAGCCCACTCCCTTCCTTCTCCTCCAAGCCCACCAACCTACTAAACACAATGGGGGTGGGGTAATACATGTAGATTAATGGAGGCTTCACCCTAAACTCGCTCATCCATGACTTTATGGACCTTGTTTTATGCACTGGTGCGCAATCATGTTGGAACAGAAAGGGGTCATCCCCAAACTGCTCCCACAAAGTAGAGAGCATGAAATTGTCCAAAATGTCTTGGCATGCTGATGGCTTAGGAGTTTCCTTAACTGGAACTAAGGTGCCAAGCCCAACTCCTGAAAAACAACTCATCATAATCCCCCCTCCACCAAATTATTTGGACCAGTGCACAAAGCCACGTCCAAAAAAAGACCAGAGACCAGAGTCCTGACCTCTACTCGATAGAACACCTTTGGGATGAATTAGAGCAGAGACTGCGAGCCAGGCCTTCTCGTCCAACGTCAGTGCCTGACCTTCCAAATGCGCTTTTGGAAGAATGGTCAAAAATTTCCATAGACACACCCCCAAAACTTTGTGGACAGCCTTTCCAGAACAGTTAAAGCTATTTAAGCTGCAAAGAGTGCAGCTCAATATTGAACCCTATGGACTAAGATTGGGATGCCATTAAAGTTCATGTAAAGGCAGGTGTCAAAATACTTTTGGGAATATAGTGTATTTGTGCTTGGGATTAAACATTACAGTATGGTCCTTCAATTCTTGATTACTCATCCTTACCACAACCCAAGGTGATTTTTGAAGCCCTACAGTGTGTAGAGATTGCCATGCCAATATTCAGACTCTAAACATGGCTGTACATGGACCGCACAGCGTGCAGAGCCGCCAGTCATGTGCTAGGTGTTGAAAAAAGCACACACACATACACACGTACAGGCTAATGCTCTGAATGCAGAAAATGTGTATTTGGAGCATACATTCATGTGTTTTATGCCAGTGTTTTTCAACCAATGTGCATAGCATGCTCGGGTGCCTCCCTGGGTTTACCAGGGGTGCCTTAGCAAAATGCCTAAAAATTTCCTCAAATTGCCCAAAAAAAGTGTCAACAAGCCAGTGAGTGGATTAAGCCTGCTTGTTTAATAAACTAAGCCGCAGGTTGTTAATGTGTAGCATTACAACCTTGGGTCAGCTGCTGGCATGCTAACAACCAATGGCCATCAGCAGCACCGGTGCTCAACAAAGGATTAAAAAAAAGTTCAAAACAAGTATATTATTTAAATATAATTTGATACACAGTGCTTTAGCACTCTATATGTTTGATTTACTAAAACTTGAGAGTGAAAAATCTAGTGTAGCCCTGCCTTGTTGTCAATTAGCTGCTAGCTTAACTTTGTTTAATTAGTTGACAAAAAACAAAAAAACATGGAAGCTGATTGGTTTCTATGCAGAGCTGCGCCAGATTTTGCACTCCAGTTTTAGTAAATCAAAATGTCATCCAGTCAGGGATTACATCTATTTTCAATATAAAATATTTATCTTTGGTATTTATATTTTAGCTGATATTGTTTGAATTGGTAATTCTTCTTATTTATTTATTGACTCTTATCACATTATATTTTCCATATATTGTATATACTCGAGTATAAGCCGAGTTTTTCAGCAAATTTTTTTGTGCTGAAAAAGCCTCCCTCGGCTTATACTCGAGTCCTCCCGGCGCTGTGGCCATCTGCAGCCTTATGATCTCCCGGCGCTGTAATATATGCAGTCTAGTCAGTGGCCGTGCAGTGTACCAAACCCCGACTCCTTCTCGTCCTCGTCCGTGATAGGCGGAACACTGACTCACTGCTGGCAAACTGAATCAGTGTTCCGTCACGGACGAGTACGAGGAGGCGGAGCGGAGGTGGCGGGATGGCCATCGACGATGTCACAGCTTGAGAACAGGTACATGAGGCATGAAAATGGGCACAGTGAGGCATGAAAATGGGCACAGTGAGGCATGCAAATGGGCACAGTGAGGCATGCAAATGGGCACCGTGAGGCATGCAAATGGGCACCGTGAGGCATGCAAATGGGCACCGTGAGGCTGCAAATGGGCACCGTGAGACTGCAGATAGGCATTGTTGACCCTCTTTTCCACTTACAGTAGCGGCTGCTTTTCTCACCCTAGGCTTATACTCGAGTCAATACGTTTTTCCCATTTTTTTTTTGTAAAATTAGGTGCCTTGGCTTATATTCGAGTCGGCTTATACTCGAGTATATACAGTAACTAAAAATAACAAGCAGTAAAACTGTAAAATAAACATGGGTTTGCAGAAACAGTCTCAATCTGAATATTTATACCTTCACTTAACTCCAGTGGTGTTGCATCCATAACCTGCCAACCATTATAGGCTGGGCCAAGATCCTTACGGGTGAACCAGGATTCATTCCAGACATGGAAATTCCTGCAAGGATATTATTAAGAATATTATGTAATGCTGAACGTAAAGTGTATGTAAATCAATTAAATAAATTTTCACTATGCATAGCATCATGCCTCTCTGCATACAGTTTTCTTAAGAAAAAACTTGCTTAGAGATTTTGGCAGTGGCAGCACCTCCTGTTGCAGGCTGATAACACTAAACCACTGCTTCCCATTAGCAACAGTGTTCTGCGATTTGGCTGTGTTACACTGCACTGTAGAGAAATACAAGGTATTATGTGGGTTGCAATGGCAATGAGCAATGATTCTGCAAGACAATGTTTTTCTGCAATTGAACCCACTATCAGTGTCAGTACCCATTATGGGCTACAGTACCGCAGTACATATCAATGCACACTTAAGCTTTTGCAATGCATGTATTACCACAGAGCCGTATGCTATGAATGGACCTTTAGACGAATGCAGGTGTAGCGCCTGGTTACTTTTCATTACCAGTGCTATTGAAATTTAGAGGGGGTCAGAGAGTTAAATAACTCTGACCATTGTTAATTAGTTTAAATGTTGAGCTTCTGTCCCAGCTTGGCTGTACTGTGGGCTCATGCTGTTGTTCCTGGGGTGCAGTTCCACCCCAGGTCGGCAGGTGGCAGCAGTGGAGTCAAGGACTGGATACTTTCCCCCAGCAGCCTATCAGGAGGAGGCTTCCTCGCTGTGCATGCTGGGGTGGGGTCTTTATGGGGCAGACGCCATCTTCCTAGGGTTTCTCTTTGTGTGGCGTCCACCTTCAGGGTAGCCATTCCATGGCGCCCCGGCAAATGGCCTTTCAGGCCGGGAGGCACGTGCTACGCAGAGATCCTGGCTTCGGGACCACATTGGCCTGGAGCAATTGATCTGCCGCTTGGAACTCAGTAATCGACTGGGTCCCCACTTAAAGAGGTCATGGGCTATCCGTCCTGTTGGAGGAAGCTGTTCAGTGGAGAGTCTGCCTGAGGAGTGCCAAGAGAGGCTGTTGTTCCAATAGGGGCCTAACCATCCATCGGGGAAGGGGGGAACCGGACACTGAGAGGCTGAATGTTGGCCGCCTATCAGTCGGTACCCTAATCTAAACTACCTTAAGGAGATCCAGGTGTCAAGTCCAGTCAAGGGGACTTCAGACCACTATTTTCTGCAACCATTGGGAGGGTCTGTGGCAGAGACTTAACCCCAAGTTTGAGAGTTATTCTGGCTGCCAGGCTTGTGAGAGAGGCCTGTCCAGGTGCGCTATACCCCTTCCCGGCTGGAGTGGCGAAGTAAAAGTTTGTCGTTGGCAGCAGGACTGTTTCCTTTTATCTACACCTGAATCTGTGTTCTCCATCTCTGCTATTCCTCTATTCTTCACCAAGTTCAACTGTTTTACCTTGTTGGGTAAATAAATGCACAAGAAAAAGACATGTGGACATTCCATTACTACGGCTCTCTCCCTAGACCAGTGGTTCTCAACCTTCTAGTGCCGTGACCCCTTGATAAAATTGATAAAATTTCCCAAGTTGTGGGGACCCACAACAAAAAAAAATTTCGTAGCGTGGGTTGAAAGCACCCAAGGCAAGACAAGTAATTTGTGCCACTAACCCGCGGACATTTAGCGCTCCCTGAATGCCTTCCACTCGTACAGTATTAAAACCCCTTATAGTACATTTTAGGGTGTACCACTCTTTATCTTGGTTCTCCTTTCTTTCCCTTTCATCTCTCTTTATCCTAATTCCTTGTTTTTTCCCCCCCATCTCTCTCTCTCTAACTGTCTTTCTTGCTCTCTCTTTTTTTCCTTTCTCTCCCTTTTTCATTGTTCCTCCCCCTTTAATCATCTCCCTTCCTGGGAGAACAGTGCGGGCTTCAGGAACAGTCCAGGATTTGGTGACCCCTGGCAAATCATAATTTGACCCCCAGGTTGAGAACCACTGCCCTAGATGGCGGAGTCACAGAGGTAACATGCCACCCAAAACAAAACAGGTTATGAAAGTTATTTTATCTACAGTGAAACATATTTTTACTAGTCATTACTGATTCATCTAGTTTCCATGTCATATTCCCTTGTGCTTACCATATCATATCCTGCTCATTGCTTGTTCCATGGCTGTTATAAGACATATCTAGAAACAGGTTTGCATTCTTGTCATGGGCAGAGTTGAAGTTGGTGATTACCCTTGTTGGAATGCCTAAGCATCTGAATACTGCAAATATAAAACAACTGGTATAAAAAAATTAAAAGTAATGGCACCAAAAAAACATTATGTTCCCTTACAAAAGTATAAATCTGAAAGCTAGTGGTAATATGTTGCATTCATTTGGACTTGTTCTGTGATACTGAAGACCTTTTACCCCTCACCCAAGTGCCTTCTTCAGTTGTACCTAGAGTCAGAAACATACCTGAACATTTATAGCCACACTGGAAACAAAATCATCTTAATCCAGTCATCAGCACAGGAGGACTTAAGCCCCGTACACACGATCGGACCTTTGTCCGACCAAAATTACATCGGAATTCCGACAAAATTCCATTGGAGTGGAAACCAGTCTAAACTCTGATGGAATTCATCGGAATTTCCGATGGAATTACTCCGATGGGGCATACACACGGTCGGAATTTCCCGATGGAAAAAGTCAGTCGGACTTTTTCCATTGGAAATTCCGATCATGTATACAGGGGCTTTAGTAGTTCAAAAGTGAACAATGTGGTGTACTATTTGGACAGCAGACATCTAGTCTACAAGAGGCATGGAAAAGGCCATCTACTTCAAACTGGAGCAATCGTCCTTAAACAAGGGTGGCGACTTTCAACACCATTTATTACCTACATATAACAACCTTTTAACATCACCCTGGCAATTTTACAATTTATACCTTTAGTTAACTGTAACAATTGGCTCATGTCCTAGCTTCATGGCACCAAGGTGATTGCATCATATATTTAGAACAAGGTGGTTTTTACATACTATAATAACTTTCATGGTTCTCCTGGAAATCAATGTCTGCCTTGACACATTCCATAGTGATTGGATTAAGGACACTAAGCGACCCTTGAGATTATAGATACCGATGTATGTTCCTTGACACTCATTGGAACTGAGTAAGCCACTTGGATTATTATTATCATACAGGATTTATATAGCGTCAACAGTTTATGCATCGCTTTACAATGTAGAGGGGGACAGTACATATCAATATAGTTTAATACAGAAGGGACGGGAGGGCCCTACTCTGGGATTGATTCTTAGGTGGAGGTGGGATAGGCTTCCCTGAATAAGTGAGTTTTCAGGGATCGCTTAAAGGTGGACATGGTAGGGGCTAACCAGACATACTTGGGCAGGGAGTTCCAGAGGATGGGATAAGTCCTGGGGGCGAGCATGGGAGGAGCGGAGAGGACGATTTAGATGGTATCTGCAGATGAGGTTAATGATGTAGCTGGGGGCAATGTTGTAGATGGCCTTGTATGGTGTGGTAAATATTTAGAATTTTATACAGTGGAAGGAAAGGGAAAGGGGGGCAACAGTCACAGATCGGTTAGTAAGTCTAGCAGCAGCATTCATAATACGAGGGGATAGCCTGTGCAAAGGTAGACCAGTGAGGAGAGAATGGCAGTAGACGAGGCGAGGAATAACCAAAAAGAGTGAATAAGTTGTTTTGTGGTGTCATTAGTCAGGAAGGGGCGAATTGTGGTGGAGATTAAGGTGGCAAGATGTAGCCAGTGATTGGATGTGGGGGGATGAAGGAGAGGTCAGAGTTTAGGATCACACCCAGCACCCTGGCATGTGTGGATGGACCAATGGTTGTGCCATTTGAACGAGCAGTAACATGCATTCAGCAATACAAAACAAGTCCCATTGAATCTGACAAACTACTACTTGCTATACCATGGCCTGGAAAAATGAAAACCTTCACAAACAGACAAACTGATGCGAATGATGATGACTTCTAGTTAGGGCTGCACCAATAACATTTTTTACCGGCGAGTACGAATTCCGATACTTTCGGTCAAGTACTCGCCATTACTGAGTATCGATACCTTTGCGGTGCGATTTGAGCCCATACAAAATGAATGAGCTCAAATCGCACTGCAAAGAATCATATGCAATTTGAACAGGACTGTGGGGTGATTTCTGTCTGAATCGCATGTAGTTACCCGCACTGCTCCTGTGTGAACCCAGACTGAAATAAATATAACAAGTATCGGTATCGGTGCAACCCTACTTCTGGTGTTATGACAATTTCATACAGGAAAATGCAGAATATTTATAAATGACCCAACAGGCAAGTTATAGACATAAGGCCAAATATGTTAAAATAACAAGGAAGTCTTCTCTTTTGACTTGACATCATCATGCACTAAGCAGATGTTTAATTGGAGTCAGCTCCTTGAACAGTGGTCAGAGGACTTAAAGCGGAGTTTCACCCTAAAAATGAACTTTCTATTACCGTATTTATCGGCGTATACCGCGCACTTTTTTCCCCTTAAAATAAGGGGAAAATCGCGGGTGCGCGATATACGCCGATACCCGCTTCCTGCGCTCAGTTTGAACGCCTCCGCCGACATATACCGAGCGCAGTACACTCGGGTACATTCGGCCAGGCTCGGCTTGGCTCGTGGTCGCTTGGCTGTGACGTTTATGCGTGAGAAGCCGAGCCTGGCCGAATGTACCCGAGTGTACTGCGCTCGGTATATGTCGGCGGAGGCGTTCAAACTGAGCGCGGGAATTCGACTCGGAGACAGCGCGGGAGAAGCCGGGAGGACACCACCGAGGCCGTAGACGGACGCCGGACCGGACAAGGCCGCCGATGGACGCCGGGCAAGACACCAAAACTGTAAGTATTAAAATGTTTTTTTACAGGAATTTCGGGTCTACATTAGGGGTGCGCGCTATACGCCGGAGCGCGCAATACCCCGATAAATACGGTAACTGCTTGCCTTTAATGTAAAATGTATTTTTTACTCACTTCTATCTGGCTGTTGATGCCCGGAACCCGCTTTAAGAATTTGTATGCTATTTAAAGCTGTGCACAATACAGAACTTTATGTAGATGTCTTCTTACCTGTGCAGAGTAATCCACCATACACCCAGCATTGTCCATATTTCACAGGCTTAAAACCCTTATAATACCAATCTTTCAGGATGACGGAGCTTCCATTCCAGCTGGTGGGACAGATCCCATCATCATAGAACCCGCTCCAGTTTTCCACAAGAACACCATCTTCATCTTTACTGTTCAACTTGCAGATACAGTATGTGAAAAACATAGAGAGGCCAGTTAGATAAACTCTCAAGTTATTTAGAAAAATTTGATTTTCATAGTTAATGTTAAGGTGTATTTAGACATTAGCGAAACAATCAGGCAAGGAGAGCTTCCAGTTTTTATCTTTTTTACAAAGCTTAACCACATGCCGACCGCCGCACGCAGATATATGTCGGCAGAAAGGCACGGGCAGGCAAAAGGACATATATATATATATATATATATATATATATATATATACGTCCCCTTTAAGAAGAGGCATTGTGGAGGCACGCGGCGCAAGCTCCGTTACTCCGACCGCGGGTTCCGCAGACTCATATCCGCGATCGTGTCACGGTGAGGAAGAAGGGGGTCATTAGTCATTAGTCCAGTGACAGTGCATCATTTTAGCACTGATCACTGTATTAGTGTCACTGGTTCCTGCAAAGTGTCAGTTAGTTTCCGATTGTCCACTGCAATATCGTTGCATGACCGCGTAATTGTCAGTTAAATAGATTGGTCATTGGGGGGTACATTTTCAGGAGGTCAAGTGGTTTAACTAGCTTTTAAACATTACTACAACCAATAAATTGTCCTGTTTACTGTTTATTTACTGCACATCAAAACAAAGCCTTCTCATAGGTTAAATTAGCACAAGGATGGCCCAATTAGAGTTTTGCCTGTCTTTTTCTCTTTAACCACTTAAGGGCCGGCTCCTGTATATTTACGTCGGCAGAATGGCACAGATAGGCAAATCGATGTAAATATACGCCAGTTTAAATTTGCCGCCGTGCGGGCACACGACCTCCGTGATTGCCCCTGTGGAACCTGTGGACTCGATGTTCGCAGGTGTCCTGCGATCGTGTGTCACGGAGCTGCAGAACGGAGGATGCCTGTGTAAACAAGCATCTCCCTGTTCTGCCTAGTGACACTGATCGCTTGCTCCTTCTCATCAGGAGCAGTGATCAGTGATGTGTCACAATAAGCCACGCCCCCTAACAATCACTCCCTAGGACACACTTAAGTGGTTAACCCCTTCACTGCCAGTCACATTTACACAGTAATCACTGCATTTTTATAGCACTGTTCGCTGTATAAATGTGAATGGTCCCAAAATAGTGCCAAAAGTGTCTGATGTGTCCGCCATAATGTCGCAGTCACGATAAAAATCACTGATTGCCGCCATTACTAGTAAAAAAAAAAAAATATTAATAAAAATGCCATAAAACTATTCCCTATTTTGTAGACGCTATAACTTTTGCGCAAACCAATCAATATACGCTTATGATTTTTTTTTTACCAAAAATATGTAGAAGAATACGTATCGGCCTAAACTAAGGATTTTTGAGGGATATGTATTATAGCAAAATATTGCTTTTCTTTTCAAAATTGTCGCTCTATTTTTCTTCATAGCGCATAAAATAAAAACCGCAGAGGTGATCAAATACCACCAAAATAAAATTTGTGGGAATAAAGGACGTCAATTTTGTTTGGGAGCCACGTCACACGACCCCGCAATTGTCAGTTAAAGCGACGCAGTGCAGAATCGCAAAAAGTGCTCTGGTCTTTGGGCAACCAAATGGTCCAGGGCTAAAGTAGTAAATAATAGGCATGGGGAAGTCTGCAACCAAGCTGTATTGCAGCAACACAAAGGGTGACGGGGACCGGGCTATGCAGAGGTTTATGAATCCTGACTAACCACTTGAAGACCAGGCATTTCCTGGCACTTTTTGTTTACATGTGAAAATCCGTAAAATTAGTAAGGACATCCAAAGATTATATATTTTTTAAAGCAGAGGCCCTAAATGGTGGGTTTTGCAAATTTTTATGTCACACAGTATTTGCGCAGCGGTTTTTCAAATGCATTTTCTGGGGAAAAAATACACTCTTTAAAATTTTAATGCATAAAAACACAATACATAACCCAATTATTATTATTTTTTTTTATAAAAGATGATGTCCCGCCGAGTAAATAGATACCAAATATGTCACGCTTTAAAATTGCGCATTCCTGCACAATGGCGACAAATTACGTAAATTTTACTATCAATAGGCAATGCTTTAAGAGCTTTTACAGGTTACCACTTTAGATTTACAGAGGAGGTCTAGTGCTAAAATTACTTTCCATGATTCGACATTCGCGGCAATACCTAAAATGTGTGGGGTGATCGTGGTTTGCGTGCAGGCGGGACCAACGCACACGTTCGCCTTTGCTCCCTGGCATGGGGAGATAGGGAAACAAAACATTTTTTGTTGGTTGTTAATTTGTTATATTTTTACATTTTACATTTTAATTTTTTTTTTTAGCACTTTTATTGCTGTCACAAGGATTTTTACAAAATAAAAGGGATACAAAAAAAATTAAAGCAACAGTGTAAAAATATAACAAATAAAATAGGCAGTGACAGGTACTCTTTGTGGAGGGATCTGGAGTCTATAAGACCCCAAATCCTTCCTTTGCACTTGAAAGCATTCAAAACGCCAAGATCTGTGTTTTTGAATACAGGCGATTTAAAAAAAATGGCGCCAATAAGATGCCGGTAAACCGGAAGTGATGTCATGTCATCGCTTCCAGGTTACCCTAGCGGCAACCTAATCAAAGCCAATTCTGGCTTTCTTCGGTCTCCCACTAGCCGATGGACGTGCCGGCTAGTAGCTCAGGCCTCCTGGTGCGAGCCACGGAAGACAGTGTAATAACAACCCCACGGCTGGTTAGCTGCTCCCGTTCTTATTACAAGAGAGCCGACCGTTGGCCTCAGAAAACGTTACGGGGGTACAACCACTTGAAGTCAAATGACATACCAGGTACGTGATTTGGCAGCAAGAGGCTAAACTGTATCTGAGCACCCGAGACTGAAAATGCCATTTAAATCATTTTTAATATTTAACCAGTTGGCGCAGAGCGCATGAAAATATGCGGCCTCTCGGTGGCCAGGCCTTGGCAGCGACCGGCTGCATGTTTGCATGCAATAGCGCCAACAGTTCTGTGCCGAGAGCGTGCGCCTTGTGCACTTCCGGCACAGTGACCGGCAGCTCATGGATAGTTTATGATTGCTGCTTGCGATCGGGAGTTTTCCGACTATGTGACTGCCATGACAACCAATCACGATGATCACGTGGCCATAAGCCCCACCTCTCAGCATGGCAAACCCTTTATAGGGCGCCAAGGGTTTAACGCAAACTCACCCATCTATGTCTCCATGCTATATTTTGTTTTGAAATAACTAACCCCCCTAGTATTTCTAGCCACACTCATCTTGGCCGATCCTTCTTGTTTAGTTACGTCATGTCTATGTGCAAATGATGTGTAATGTAGGTTAAAACTCACCGTTCCATGGACTACCCTGCATACATAGAGCGGATCATTTCTTTGGGAAACATCCAAAACTGGGTCTTTTTTGTAGTTAACGCTCTTGTCCAATACAGTAAGACAAATCTCAATCATGCTCCTGTCAAACTAACATAGTACAGTTATCAGCTACCTTTTCAGTTTTACACCAATGTAAGCCATGAAGATTTATATTATACTCCAGATACCTGATTATAGCTCCAAGACAGAGGTGAGATGCTATGTTCACTTCCCACAAATATCACTCCTTTTTCATTCAGAACATATTCTTGTCTCTCACTCTCATCGGGTAAAAATACGTCATCCCCTGGAAATTAGGAAAAAACATAAACACCAACTATTTATTGATATACTGATAAAATGGTTTAAAAACGTACTGCGTGCTTTATACCTTGAATCCAAGGGTTAAAGAGGAGATACAATCCACAAATGGGCTGTGGCCTGCCAGAGTTTCCAGTAATACTCATAATGTAATGTCCAATCACAGCGTCTGAAGGGCTGTTTATAGTCACACTAATGGTATTATTGCTGTTGGATAGCAAGATCACACTCCATGAGCTCTTATTTCCAGCCCCAAACAGAGGAATCACTGCTTTTGTTCTGTAGCTCTCTGATGGAGAAGGACCTAGAGGAGAGGGAACAACAGACATTTTAGTTAAATACAGTGGCCCGGATTCACGTAGAAGCGCGTATCTTTGTACGGGCGTAACGTATCCTATTTACGTTACGCCTCCGCAACTTTGACAGGCAAGTGCCGTATTCTCGAACCAAATTTACGGCGGCGTAGCGTAAATAGGCCGGCGTAATCCTGCCTAATTCAAATGTGGAAGATGTGGGCGTGTGTTATGTAAATTTTATGTGACCCCACGTAAATGACGCTTTTTACGAACGGCGCATGCGCCGTCCGTGAAAGTATCCCAGTGCCCATGCTTCAAATTAACCCACAAGAAGCCAATGCTTTCGACGTGAACGTAAATGACGCACAGCCCCATTCGTGAACGACTTACGCCGTAAAACGTGAAAAATTCGATGCTGTTCCGACGTCCATACTTAACATTGGTACGCCTCATCTAGCAGGGGTAACTTTACGCCGGGAAAAGCCTAACGTAAACGGCATATCTGTACTGCGTCGGCCGGGCGTACGTTCGTGAATTGCCGTATCTAGCCGATTTACATATTTCTAGGCGTATATCAGCGTACACGCCCCTAGCGGCCAGCGTAAATATGCAGTTAAGATACGATGACGTAAGAGACTTACGGTGGTCGTATATTAGTGAAATTTTGGCATATCTGATTCTTTGAATCAGGCGCCAAGATACGACGGCTCGGACTCAGAGTTACGACGGCGTACCTGGAGATACGCCGGCGTAACTCGTACGAGAATCCGGGCCAGTGTATTTAGCGGTAACCCAGTAAGGGCTGCTGGTAGTTGTGGTCTGTCTGTCGGCTTGCCCAGCCAGGCACACAATTTTCAGTCACTCCCAGACAGAAAACAGTCCATGCACATGTATGTGTTAAGCTGCTATGTATTTAAAATTAAAGTGGAGTTCCACCCATTTTTTTATGTTTGTCTGTGCTGCATGCTCTAATCTCATAGTGTTCAGAATGGACAATTTTTATTTAATTTGTTGCTTGTAAATACCTTTATTTTGTAGTGCTTCATTACTTCCTCCTCCTTATTTGCCTAGGCTATTTGCAAGGGATTCTGGGATAGGCATCATGTTTCCCAGTAGTCCTTGCAAACCTGACTGAAACCTATTACACTGCTTGTGCACTGAGCATGTGCGAGATATGCACAGCTGAAATCCAGGAAGTGATACAGTCTGGCTTCATGATGCCCACACTTAAGATGGCCACGGTCTATTTCTAGATTATAATCTAAATGCTGTAACAACTTAACAAAACGGACCTTAGTTTACAGACTAACTTTACTAGAAGACATTAAGCTTGTGTATTACAGGGGTATTTATATTTAAAAAGTGAAATTGTGGGTGGAACTCCCCTTTAAGAATTTTATACAGTGGGGCAAAAAAGTATTTAGTCAGCCACCAATTGTGCAATTTCTCCCACAAAAAAAGATGAGAAAGGTCTGTAATTGTCATCATAGGTATACCTCAACTATGAGAGACACAATTTTGAAAACAAATCCAGACAGACAATCACATTGTCTGATTGGGAAAGAATTGATTTGGAAATTATGGTGGAAAATAAGTATTTGGTCTCCTACAAACAAGCAAGATTTCTGGCTCTCACAGACCTGTATCTTCTTCTATAAGAGGCTCCTCTGTCCTCCACCCATTACCTGTATTAATGACACCTGTTTGAACTTGTTATCGGTATAAAAGACACATGTCCACAACCTCAAACAGTCACACTCCAAACTCCACTATGGTGAAGACCAAGGAGCTGTCGAAGGACACCAGAAACAAAATTGTAGACCTGCCCCAGGCTGGGAAGACTGAATCTGCAATAGGCAAGCAGCTTGGTGTAAAGAAATCAACTGTGGGAGCAATAATTAGAAAATGGGAGACATACAAGACCACTGATAATCTACCTCAGCCTCATCTGGGGCTCCAAGCAAGATCTCACGTGGGGTCAAAATGATCACAAGAACGGTGAGCAAAAATCCCAGAACCACACAGGGGGACCTAGTAAATGACCTGCAGAGAGCTGGGACCAATGTAACAAAGGCTACCATTAGTAACACACTACGCCGCCAGGGACTCAGATCCTGCAGTGCCAGACGTGTCCCCCTGCTTAAGCCAGTACATGTCCGTGCCTGTCTGAGGTTTGCTAGAGAGCATTTGGATGATCCAGAAGAGGATTGGGAGAGTGTCATATGGTCAGATGAAACCAAAGTAGAACTATTTGGTAGAAACACAACTCGCCGTGTTTGGAGGAGAGATAATGCTGAGTTGCAACCAAAGAACACCATACCTACTGTGAAGCATGGGGGTGGCAACATCATGCTTTGGGGCCATTTCTCTGCAATGGGAACACGATTCGTGTACATGAAAGAATAAATGGGGCTATGTATTGTGAGATTTTGAGTGCAAGCCTCCTCCCATCAGCAAGGGCATTGAAGATGAAACGTGTCTGGGTCTTTTAGCATGACAATGATCTCAAACACATCTCCCCGGCAACAAAGGAGTGGCTTCGTAAGAAGCATTTCAAGGTCCTGGAGTGGCCTAGCCAGTCTCCAGATCTCAACCCCTTTGGAGGGAGTTGAAAGTCTGTGTTGCCCAGCGACAGCCCCAAAACATCACTGCTCTAGAGGAGATCTGCATGGAGGAATGGACCAACATACCAGCAACAGTGTGTGACAACCTTGTGAAGACTTACAAAAAAAGGTTTGACCTCTGTCATTGCCACCAAAGGATACATAACAAAGTATTGAGATGAACTTTTGATATCGACCAAATACTTATTTTCCACCATAATTTGCAAATAAATTCTTTCCAAATCAGACAATGTGATTGTCTGGATTTGTTTCCACATTTTGTCTCTCATAGTTGAGGTATACCTATGATGACAATTACAGACCTCTCATCTTTTTAAGTGGGAGAACTTGCACAATTGGTGGCTGACTAAATACTTTTTTGCCCCACTGTATGTCATATATGATCAAAAATCAACTGTTGATGTTAGAATAGAAGGCTTGTACTTCAATTTGGACAGCATCCCCTGAAGAAGCCCGACATATGGCCGAAACATGTTGGGAGCTCCATTCTATAGAGCAGTATACATAAAACTTTGTTGATTTGTACTTGCCAATTGTTATGTTTTAACAATTTTTTATTTTGTTCTTTAAAATACAAACATTTCTTATATATTATGGTTGATACCATTTAAATTTATTTTGTACCTTAAAAATCCCAATCTCTCCTTCTATATCTAACTAATTAAGGAATGTGGTGCTAATATTAAAGGGGTTGTAAAGGTTTGTTTTTTATTTTCTAAATAGGTTCCTTTAAGCTAGTGCATTGTTGGTTCACTTACCCTTTCCTTTGATTTTCCTTCTAAATGTTTTTTTTCTTTGTTTTCTTTGTCTGAATTTCTCACTAGCTTAAAAGGAACCCATTTAGAAAATAAAAAAACAAACCTTTGCAACCCCTTTAAGTTGATTTGCCCATGATCAAAAAGTCTATTTCAGTCCATGCACTTTGTTTTTGTATTTTTATTGAGGGGATTGAACTTGGATGGGAATAGGGTAGATAGATATGAGATGCCCAGTTAATTGCAGAAAATGTAGGGACTGAACTATATACATCTCCAGTATATACAACTTCCTCCAGCACAGACTCGACTCTCTCTCTCCCCAGCACTTTACTTGGCTCTTGATCTCACTCTCCAGGACCAGCTAGTGTTGATATACAGGCCTGACACTGGCTCAGCCAGGCCCAAAGCAAAAGCCCTTTGCAGGCAGGGACTTCGGGCTTTTATGGTGTAGCAAAATAATAGGTAGTCCCAATGCTAGCTGTCCACGTGGCTACTGATCCCAGCACCACCTCTTCAGGCCCTGCCAGCCCTTCTGGCTGCAGCTGCCTCTCTCCACTGCCCGCGCCACCACAGTCCACTCCACTAGCTCTGCACCCATCCCAGACTGCAATCTCCCAGTCCTCTCAGGTGTGCCTCCCCAGTCCTTCCTGACTGTGTGTCACTCACCAGAAACGTGTAGTTCCTGGAGATTTGCTTGGCAGTGCTATCTTGCTGTCCTCTGTTTGCTCCTGTGCCACCTGTCCAGGACACCTCCATGTGTCTTGAGAGGGTCCTGTCCGCACCGGAGCGCCGGCCCAAGGTCACCACCCCAGCCTTGCACTCCATATCCAGCTTCCACCCAAACTACTCCTCCCCAGCTGGGCTGACCCTGAGTGTTTGTGAAGGCCTGCCCCCTGCCAATGAGGTCTCCTCAGAACAGCTCCACCTCTCCTTTCCCCTTTCCTTTACAGAAGATTGCAGAATGTTCTGGAAAGAAGTGGGAGGTCTCAGTGATGCTTCCTGTGAGTCACCCAGCTCTGCCTGAGTCACTCCCAACCCAGACAAAACAGACAGGCTTGGCTATACTAACAAAAAAACACTTCTAGCACACTCAATGGTGCTATATGTAATAGATAATAGCATTATGGCCACTGACAAGTAAAGTAAAAAATATTGATTATCTTGTGACACTGGCACCTGAAAGCAGGTGGGATATATTAGGTAGCAAGTGAATATGTTGTCCCTGAAGTTTATGTGTTGATGTGTAGACCACTGGGTCAGCTGCAGCGCCAAAACTGCAAAACTGCAGTTCTTGTGGGATGTTCCCAGTCTGCAGTGGTCAGGACCTACCAAAAGTGATCCAAGGAAGGAAAACCTATTAACAGGCAACACGGTCATGGTTGGTCAAGGCTTATTAATGCACGGGGGGAGCGAAGGCTTGCCCATGTAGTCCATTCCAAAGAAGCACTACTGACACTCACATTGCTGATAAAATTATTGCTGGTTCCAATAGAAAGGTGTCAGAAATTTGCATTGCAGTTTGTTGCATGTGGGGCTGCGTAGGCACAAACGGGTCAGGGTGCCCATGCCGACCCGTGTCAACAGCCAAAAGCAGCTACAAATGTGAGCATCAGAACTAGACCTAGTAGCAATGGAAGTTGTTCAGGGTGGTGACTTAGCCACCAAATTCTCCAGACCTAAATCCAAACAAACATCTGCGGGATGTGCTGGAAAAGCAAGTCTGATCCATGGAGGCCCAACCTCACAAATTGTAGGCATTAAAGGATCTACTATCGGTGCCAGATACCACAGCATACCTTCAGAGGCCTAGTGGAGTCCATGACTCAACAGGTAAGGGCTATTTTAGTGACAAAGGGGGCACCAACTCAATATAAGGTGGGTGCTCATAATGGTATGGTGGCTGGTCACTGGTCACCCTGTACGCACGCATATGGTAGGCAGCCAAACAAGACACGTTCAAGTGTACAATGCATGCGGCAATTACGCGTAAAACAGGTACCTGTTAAATGTCTCTGAAAATAGTACGCAGATCGCACAGTGGTTTTGCACAAGTGTTAAGGGTGCCTTAGGGTAAGTACATACAGGAAGAGCATTGAGAATTCTTGCCCAGGAAACATTGAGATATGAGAATGTTTGGTCAAGGTGACCCCTTTTGTTTTTTCAAACATTTTGGAATAAGAATTTGGAGGACGTACCTTATGTCTCTATATTTTGCTTATTGACTGAATCCTATGATGGGTTTCTGGTCTCTAGAGAAAGGAACTGTGTGGAGCTTATTAGAACTACTACCACTTCTAGTCCATCAAAGGGATTGGTACGTAGAGCAAGGACCTGTAATGTCTAGAGCAAGGGGTCTCCAAACTTCTCAATATGTAGGCCACATTGTAATAATTGTGGACCAAAAGAAATTCTACATTTTACTTGACCTTCAAATCAGGGTCTCCATTAGAGTTCCCCTTAGGTTATTGTCCCCAACTCAGTCCTCCTTACATCAGAGTCAATTCCCCTGCAAAGTGAACAGTCCTTTTGCCTTTAGTAAATCAACCACATTATCTATATAAATGGTTGTTGGGATTGTTGGTATTTTATAGTATGATAGTATTGACTTACCAATATCAAAGGTAAATATTAAATTTTCTCCTGACTGAAGAGGGCGGTTAAAGTTGAAGGTCATGGTGAATGGTTGTCCTCGTCTCAAGATTGGGTCACCAGAGTCATAAGCATTGGTGCGATGATTTGGTTTATTGGCAGTGAGATGAGAGTCATAGCTGATGACCTGTAAGTCTAAAAGATAAAGATGATAAAAAAAACAGAAAACAAAACATTTAATAAGGAAAACTTGTACAGTGCAATGGTATTAATCAGAATTCATATTTTATGTTTGTGTCCAGTGTGCACAGTCTAAAGGTAGAATCTATTTTAACCCCTTTGTGCCGACTGTATGCAAATATGCGGCCTCTTGGCACAGAGGGGCCGCATATTTGCGTGAATTGCTGTCAATACACGTGTGGTGGGAGTACTCCCTGCACAGTTACCGTTGCCTAACCAAAAGGAGCATTCAGGAGTTTTCGGATCACATGACCACCGTGACAGCCAATCACATGATATTAAGCCCTGCCCCCGGCATCATAAACCTCTTTAAGGGCTAGGAGGTGCCGGCGCTAAGAGTTTAAAGTAACTCATTGCTTAAAAATGCCACTAAAGAAGACCTGAATTTCGAACGTGAATATCTGCCAGGGAAAACTTTGCTTTGGCCTAAGCACTACCCAACAAAAATTCACCTTTTGTTTTGATTCATGATGTGCACTTCCTTAGTGCCTAGGCACTTCTGTGTCTGCAGCTTCATAGTTGTATATCTGCAAACCTCCCAACTTTTGGATTTGAGAACGAGAGACACATTGCGGAGTAGTGCGCCATGGCAAAATGTGGATGTATTTAAATAATGCTAAATAATGGGCATGGCTTAAAAGTTGCACCCACTCCCTTTTCCCACCACCGTGCTCCCTGTACACACTGCCCCCTTCTTTGTACACACTGCCACCCCTTGCCTGTACACACTGCCCCCCTTCTCTGTACACACTTGCCCCCCCTCTTCTCTGTACACACTGACCCCACATTCTTGTACACACTGCCCCCCTTCCCTGTACACACTGACCCCCTTCCCTGTACACACTGCCCCTCCTTCCCTGTACACACTGCCCCCTTCTCTGTACACACTGCCCCCTTCCTTGTACACACTGCCCCCTTCCTTGTACACACTGCCCCCTTCCTTGTACACACTGCCCCTTCCTTGTACACACTGCCCCCCTTCCCTGTACACACTGCCCCCCTTCCCTGTACACACTGCCCCCCTTCCCTGTACACACTGCCCCTCCTTCCCTGTACACACTGCCCCTCCTTCCCTGTACACACTGCCCCCCTTCTCTGTACACACTGCCCCCCTTCTCTGTACACACTGCCCCCTTCTCGTACACACTGCCCCCTTCCTTGTACACACTGCCCCCTTCCTTGTACACACTGCCCCCTTTCCTTGTACACACTTCCCCCCTTCCCTGTACACACTGCCCATCCTTCCCTGTACACACTGCCCCTCCTTCCCTGTACACACTGCCCCCCCTCCATGTACAAATTGCGCCCTGTCCCTGTACACACTGCCCCCCCCCTCCCTGTACACGCTGCTCCCCCTTCCTGTGCTGTAATAAAGTTTGCACCTGAGACTCTGCAATTTTTTTAGCTCAAAGAATCTTCACAGCCTCCTCTAATCTCTTAGGGCATCATTTCCTTTATGGGAAGCTTGCTAAATAGCAATCTGAATGAAATTCCTTTCATTTTATAAGCATCCTGCATCACCCAAATATTCTCTGCACTGTCAAGACTGGCTCCGCCTGCTGTCAATCAAATCTTGTGAGGAGGAAGCAGGGGGCGAGGCCAAGCCGTGCTGTGTGTGTATAAGGAAACACACAACCCGTCTTGGGAGCGAGCCCACATGTGTGCTGCCATAGCAAGGGGCTTATTATAGGGGCACACAAAGAAGAGGAGGAGCGGAGAGTGCTAGCAGGGGGCCCAGAAGAGGAGGTAAGGGGCATATCTGTGCCATACCATTGCACAAAGTATTTAAGTAATGTATAAACCTCTTTATTCATTTAATGAATTTTTTTTTACTTTGTAACCATTTTAAGTGAAATAGCAAAAACAAATACCGTAAATCTCTTCAAAGAAAGTATAAACCTTGTAAAATAGAAATGAAAGGCAAAACATTTGTGTAAAAAAAATATAAAAAAACACCCTTTTTACCCTTTTTTATAAGTGACCACATAACCTCTGTTTTCAGCTCCATAGGAGCTTGGGGAGGAGAAATGGCAGCACACTGAACATTCCAGTGAAAGGCTGTCGGGGTGGAGGGGGGTCAGGACAAGTCTGATCATTGGAGAAGAGCGGGCTGGGTTCTCAGCATAGCTAGAGAACTAACCACAGTGTGTTCTCCTGCTTAGTGTGGTCAGTTTTTAATTGGAAAGCAGAAGGACTGGCAGGACAACCAAGGATTTCACACAAAAGGAATCAATACAAAGAGAACAGGATACTTTGTCACACAAGTGCATGGCACAGCTTAAGAGCCGGTTCACACAGGGGCAATGCATTTTTCAGTGCGACTTTGGGAGGCAACTTGAAGACGACTTGAGTATGAATCACGACGTGACTTACAACATGACTTGAAGTCGCCTCCAGGAAGGGGAACTCCACGCCAAATTTTAAATACCGGCATGGGTTCCCCCTCCAGGAGAATACCTTGGTTTCAAAGGGAACCCCCTATGCCAAAAAAACGGCGTGGGGGTCCCCCCAAATCCACTCCAGACCCTTAGTCGAGCATGCAGACCGGCCGGTCAGGAAAGGGGTGGGGACGAACGAGCGCCCTTCTCCTGAGCCGTATCAGGCGACATGCCCTCAACATGGGTGGTGGGTGCTTTGGGGCAGGGGGGCGCCCTGCGGCCCCCCCACCCCAAAGCACCTTGCCCCCATGTTGATGGGGACAAGGGCCTCTTCCCAACAACCCTGGCCGTTGGTTGCCGGGGTCTGCGAGCAGGGGGCTTATCGGAATCTGGGAGCCCCCATTAATAAGGTGGCCCCCAGATCCCGGCCCCCCACCCTATGTTAATGAGTATGGGGTACATCGTACCATTACCCATTCAACTGGTGGAAGAAAAAGGTCAATAAAAAAACACTACACAGGTTTTTAAAGTAGTTTATTAGGCAGCTCCGGGGGTCTTCTTCCGACTTCTCCCTTCTGCCGGGCACCACCACTGTCTTCTTTCAGCTGTTTTACCAGCGGGGGCCCGCTCTTCTCCCTTCTTCTGACTTTGGGGGGTCTTCTTCCGACTTCGGGGGGTCTTCCGACTTCTCCCACTCTCCGGTTCTTTTTCCCTTCTGCCGGGCACCACCGCTGTCTTATTTTATCTCTTTCACCAGCGAGGGCCCGGTCTTCTGCGTCACCTTCTCTTCTTCGATGTTGACTCGACGCTCCCTCCCGCTGTAATGCCGGGTGTGCGGTATGCAGCGATTTATATAGGCCTCCTATGACGTCACAGTCCCAGCATGCTCCGGGTGGTGACGACATAATTACACCGCCCCCTTATGTCGTTACCACCCGGAGCATGCTGGGACTATGACGTCATAAGAGGCCTATATAAATCACAGCGTACCGCACACCCGGCATTACAGCGGGAGGGAGCGTTGAGTCAACATTAAAGAAGAGAAGAAGGCGGCGCAGAAGACCGGGCCCCCGCTGGTGAAAGAGCTGAAAGAAGACAGTGATGGTGCCCGGCAGAAGGGAAAAAGAACCGGAGAGCGGAAGAAGAAAACGGAGAAGTCGGAAGACCCCCCAAAGTCGGAAGAAGACCCCCCAAAGTCGGAAGAAGACCCCCCAAAGTCGGAAGAAGGGAGAAGACCGGGCCCCGCTGGTAAAACAGCTGAAAGAAGACATCGGTGGTACCCGGCAGAAGTCGGAAGACCCCCGAAGTCGGAAGAAGACCCCCGGAGCTGCCTAATAAACTACTTTAAAAACCTGTGTAGTGTTTTTTTATTGACATTTTTCTTCCACCAGGTGAATAGGTAGGGGTACAATGGGTACAACCCCATACTCATTCACATAGGGTGTGGGGCCGAGATTATTAAAGGGGGCTCCCAAATTCTGATAAGCCCCTCGCCCACAGACCCTGACAACCAACGGCCAGGGTTGTCGGGAAGAGGCCCTTGTCCCCATCAACATGGGGGCATGGTGCTTTGGGGTGGGGGGGGCCGCAGGGCGCCCCCTTGCCCCAATGTACCCACCCCCCCTTGTTGAGGGCATGCCGCCTGGTATGGCTCAGGAGGGGGGGTTCTTGCTCATCCCCACCCCTTTCCTGACAGGCCGGTCTGCGTGCTCGGATAAGGGTCTGGTATGGATTTGGGGGGGACCCCCACAATGTTTTTTCCGGCGTAGGGGTTCCCCTTGAAATCCATACCAGACCTAAGGGCCTGGTACGCTCTTGGAGGGGGAACCCATACAGTTTTCTTATTTAAAATTTGGCGTGGAGTTCCCCTGTGGGAGGGAGGGGCTTGCCTTAGAACAGGTTTACACTGGGGCGACTTCCTGTAAAGTTGCCTCCCTGTGAAATCAATGGGTACAAGTCGCCTACAAGTCGGATTGAAGTAGTACAGGAACCTTTTTTCAAGTCAAAGCGACTGCAGTAGTGTACATTAAGGCCCCGTACACATGACCGGATCTATCCGCTGGGATTGATCCGTGGATCAGTTCCAGCAGATAGATCCGGTCGTGTGTACGTCCGAGCGGACATTTCCCAGCGCATAAAAATCCAGCCGACGGATTCCCAGCGGATAAAAATTTCTTAGCATGCTAAGAAATCTATCCGCTGGAATCCAGTCCAGCGGACTGATCCGGTCGTCTGTACAGACTCACCGGATCAGTCCGTCCGCTCCCATCCTTCGCATGCGTCGTAATGATTCAACGCATGCGTGGAAGTATTTACCTTCAGGGTCGCGCACGTCGCCGCGGATGTATTCCGCGGGGATTTCGATCTGATGGTGTGTACAGCCATCAGATTCAAATCCGCCAGAGGATTTATCCGCTGGAAACGGTCTGGCGGACCGTTTCCAGCGGATATCCTCTCGTGTGTACAAGGCCTAAGACGGCTCCATTCACTTACATTCATTTCTTTATGCAGCGCGACTTGAGGCGACTAGGGGCGACCTGAAGTCGGATCCCAGGTCGCCCCTGTGTGAACCGGCTCTAAATTAATATTGATAAGTTTCACAAAACATATGCAAGATATAACACATACCAGCAGTGCACATTATAGATGAGTTGGAAACTTTGTTTTAGGAAAACCAGCTGTACCGCTTATAATTTGGAAGCTGATTCATCACTATAGTAATAAGTCATAATCTGATCTGATGTAATTTATAAATGTATATTATGTGGATTAATGGCATGCCTCATGTTCCATCATGTATGTTTAGGCTCTGGTATAACAACCACAATAATATTCAATAATATTTAGCAGTAATAATAATAAAGTTCTATTTTCAAGTTTTAGCATGACAGGGTGTTCAGAGTTCACACTAGCAATAACACACTGTATAATGAGCCTGAATAAATAAACACTTGGATTAGTTGAGGCTAGATCAGTAACATGCACAAAATTGCGTGATTTCCTGACATGCAGAAATATGCGCTGCTTAGCAGACACGCGGTGGGTACCCCAATTAAAGTTTTTTTAACAACTGAACGTCGTTCCCTATGACAGGGAACAGATGATCACTGACAAGCCACTAGGAAGAATGGGGAAAGGTTTGTTTACACTTACCTCTCCCCGTTCTTCAGCTCTGTGAACCGATCGCGGGACACCGGCGGCGATCGGGTCCGCGGGCGCGGTCATTGAGCTTCGGACCGGGTCGCGAGAGCACCACCGGCGCCTCGCTTGTGACCCACGGCTGGGTTCTTAAAGGGTCTAGACAATATTCCAATCGCACACATTCCTGGAGAGACGGCTCATAGGTAAAAGGTGGGTGCTGAAGCGATCACCAGCTGGGCACTGGAACAATCAACCACATGAACATATTCGCCAGCACACCATGGATCGTAAATGACGTCCAAAAATGTATTGCAAAGGAAGTATCACAAGAAATGCAAAGTTTCGAGGTCACTCAGGACCTCTTCGTCAGGAAAGTGCCTCCTTGCCTGATGAAGAGGTCCTGTGTGGCCTCGAAACGGTGCACTTCTTGTGATGCTTCCTTTTGCAATACATTTTTGGACGTCATTTACGGTCCATGGTGTGCTGGCGAATATGTTCATGTGATTTCCTAAAGGGGACGTACATGCAGGCCCTTGTGCCCAATCGTGCCATTCTTTTGATGTATATCGTCGTGCGGCAGTCCCCAAGTGGATAAAGTGACGGGTTTTGTAGAATTAGAGTCAGATGTATGATTAACCAAATATACCAAGCAGGTGCTAATGATCATTAATTTCATATGTAGGCTGAAACGCAGTTATTAACTGAAACAGAAAAGGCTGTGTAGGAGGCTTAAAACTGGGCTAGGAACAGCCAAACTCTGCTACTAAGGTGAGGTTGTGGAAGACGGTTTCATGTCACAGGTCATACACCAAGACTGAGCCCAGCAACAAGACACAAGATAGTTATACTGAATCAGCAAGGTCTCTTCCAGGCCAAGATTTCAAAGCGGACTGGGGTTTTTAAGATGTCCTATTCATGTTCTTTTTAAGAAGCACAAAAAACGGGCAACATTGAAGACAGTAGATGCAGTGGTCAACCAAGGAAACTTATTGCAGCAGATGAAAGACATACTGGGCTAGATTCATGTACCTGCGCTTCTTCTTACGGCGGCGCAGCGTATCGTAAGTCTGTGTACATATCCCAGTGTGCATTGCTCCCAAGTTTTTTTATCTATGGACTACAGGGTTTCAAGGATATACCACTGGCTGGAGTGGCCCATTATGAGCTTGAGGTACAAGCCTACCCTACTGCATGTGTCATCCCAGAGAAAGCCTTCACTGCAGCAAGTGACCAACAACCTAAACATTCATTTTTTTTGTTTTTTGAGGAAAGGGCCTTGTATGTATGTATGTAAATGCTTGGATGTGCATGACAATTGCTACTACCACTCCTGTCATTGATTTTTAACAGGCTGCTAGCAGTAGTTGCACAAAACATCCGCCAATCTTGGGCATATGAACACATGCAAAACACATGCTGTACAGACCTTTGCACATTTTTAGTTAGGGAGGATTGTCGGCGTACAGCCAGGAATTCTAATACAAATTAAGGATAAGGATGCCATAGATGACAAAGCAGTGTAACAAAGGTGTGTAATGCTCTCCCTCGAATGGACCACTGCATATGACCCAGGTCTACCCACATGTTCAGAGACTGCCAGGACCATACAAAATTTCACGCACCCCAACAATATGGCCGGTCTAGGGGATGGCGTTTTTGTAGACCCAACAGGTGAGTGGGATAGTGTGCACTCCAAAAAGAAAAAAACAAACAAAAAAAACCAGACACAGCCTCTTACTCACAAATCCGCTAGCAGCAGCCTTTGTTGGAGGAAGAGAGGATAGACAGTTAATTCTGAGACTCTTAGGCCCTGTACATACGATCAGTCCAAACTGATAAAAACGGACTGAAGTTCAGTTTCATCAGTCCAAACCGACCGTGTGTATGGCCCATCGGACTGTTGTCCTTCAGTCCAAAGTTCTAGGCCTTGTACACACGATCAGTCCAAACTGATGAAAACGGACTGAAGGCGAAAGTCTGATGGTCTGATGGACTGATGGTCTGATGTGCCTACACACCATCAGTCCAAAGCGGTGACGTAAAACACAACGATGTGCTAAAAAAACGAAGTTCAATGCTTCCAAGCATGCGTCGACTTGATTCTGAGCATGTGCGGGTTTTGAACCGATGCTTTTGCGTACTAACCATCGGTTTTGACTGATCTCTCATCAGTCCAATTTTAAAGCAAGTTTTAAAACTTTGGTCTGAAGGACAAAAGTCTGATGGGCCATACACACGGTAGGTTTGGACTGATGAAACTGGACTTCAGTCCGTTTTCATCAGTTTGGACTGATCGTGTGTACAGGGCCTCAGAACTTGCTTTAAAATCGGACTGATGGACGCCTGACCGATCGTTCAAAACCGATGGTTAGTACGCAAAAGCATCGGTTCAAAACCCGCGCATGCTCAGAATCAAGTCGACGCATGCTTGGAAGCATTGAACTTCGTTTTTTTCAGCACGTCGTTGTGTTTTACGTCACCGCGTTGGACTCGATCGGTTTTTGAACTGATGGTGTGTACGCACATCAGACCATCAGACCATCAGTCCGTTTTCATCAGTTTGGACTAAAGGAACAGTCCTAGTTTATGCAGCAAACTATATGTTATCCAGAGGAAGGGAACAAAAAAACAAAAAAAAAACAGCAAACCATTATCCAATTTGCTCCAGCAGGGTAAAACAATTCCTTCTTGTTCCCCCAAGAGGCAATTTCCTGCCATTCCCCAAGAGGCAAACTGTATATTCCCTGGGTCAACTTTACCTATAAATATTAGTATCCAGTTATATTATGTACATTTAGGAAATAATGCAGGCCTTTAAAGCAACCTACCGAGCTGGACAGAACCAGCCCTTGAGGGAATCTATTTCAAATTTTCACAGCTCTTACTGTGATGAAGCCTTTACGTATTTGGAGAATAAATCTCTTTTTCTACAGATGTAAAGAGTGCCCCCTTGTCCTCTGTGATGACCTTAAAGTAAATAACTCAAACATCAAGTTCACTATATGGACCCCTTATGTATTTATACGGACATTCAACCCCTAATGCACATGCACACATGGACCTTTAAGCAAGGGTCCTACTCACAATGTCCAAGGACACCTGTTACCCACCAACTTATATGCAACAGTTTTCTGTGATGAAAGCATCCTTCTTTAGGTTGGCTTCCTTAGGTGATGCCATCCAGCAGATATCTTTAAATTCTTCCTTCAGGCCCTCAGCCAAGCAGCTGCATAGTCCCAACATCAGCTCTCCAGTACACAGGCTGCCCCCAAGGGCAGAAGTCCCAGGACAAGAACACCATGAGCAAGCCTCCCAAACATTTATCTTCTTAGAAGTTGGTTGAGGGCACCTTCTGGTTGCCCCTCTCGGGAACTGGCAAAGAGCAAATAAATATTCTTAACTTTATTGGCTGGTCTTTCTGCTTTATTCTCTGGAAGCTTCTTCAAGAGGCAGGCAGAAGTACTGTATATGCTGGCGTATAAGGCTACCTTTTACACTGGCCAAAAAGCAGGGGTCATCTTATACGCCGGGTCAGCTGCTCGGATTCCTGCTGGATGTGCAGTAATACTGTATGTAGCTTCGGCTACATACAGTATATACCGCTTAGCCAATCACGGTGAGCGATTTATTCAAATAAATACAGAGCCTGCTCAGATTGGAGTAGCAACCTCTGCCAATCCGAGCAGGCTACATACAGTAGCCTGGTTGGATTGGCTTTGAGAGTCAGTGAGACGTGGGCTGATGATGTTACAGCCTCTGCCAATCCAAGCAGGCTCTGTATTCATTAATAGAATACATCACTCGTCGATATTGGCTCCAGCTCCAGCAAGGAGGAAGAAGAATATGGCTTCAGCTCCAGCAAGAATGAAGAAGAATATGGCTCCAGAAGGAAGAAATATGAAGCATCGAAAGCCTCGGAAGGGGGGTCGTCTTATACGGTGAGTACAGTCAAAAAATCTTAAAAAACTGTAAAATTAGGGGGTCGTCTTATACGCCCGGTCGCCTTATACACCGCCAAATACGGTAATCAACCACTAAGCTTAGGGAAAACGGACCAGACCTAAAAAACACAACACTACTCCACTGAGTACAGTAGATCCAAAAACTAAACTTAGCCCAACTAGGGCAGGGCACTACAAATTTACTACAGACAAAAACCACAGCCTGGGTGTTACTAAGAACAGAATACTATCAGCAACAATTTCCTGATGCACTTTTATCACCCCAAGCTCAAAATTATCATAAAAAAAATTAAATAAAATAAAAATAAAGGGAATGTCATGGATATGCAATAGTCTGGCAGCTTACTTGTTTCCATCTGTCCATTAAGAGGCCTGACTCTGTTCTGGTTACCTTCTTATCTCCTCTACTTCCTGTATGGCCCCACCCAGGCCATCCCAGGAAGTCTATATTAACTGTTGCACTACAGGCCTGCAGTGGTGTTCAACAGTGTTGTTTGTTTTAGTTCCTGTCTGCAGTGTGCTACGATTACCTCTCTGTGTACCGTTTTTGGCTCATCCCTGACTTCTCCTGTTTGCCTGTGCCCTTGACCTTTTTGCCTGTCCCTCCGTTACCCTGTCTGCCTGTTTCCCTGACCTCGGCTTACCCATCACTTCCATTTGTCCTGCTTGCTGCTTCCCCTCTCTCTCTGTGGAGTGCGACCTAGGGGATCCCAGGGCCCAGCTGCGGCGAAGGCCATCCTCACCACTAGAGGCTCTGGTGAACACAAAGCTGGGTCTTAGACTCCGCGCCCTGGGCGATCTTGGGTTCACGCTTCCTCTCAGATAGCAGCAGTCGGCTATAGGGTTCACTACCCTGAGGTGCATTCCTGACCCTTACGGAAGTGCACTTGTCACCTGGCCACAGGTGACGTGACAGGGAAAATACCCTATTTAATAAACAAATACCACGTTACAATAGAAGGTGTTGAAAAGCTAGCTAGCAATCAGTTGTTATGTTTAAATATCGTTTTTTTAAAGTATTTTGGATGTGCATATTTGTGCACACAACCAGGGCACATAAGAACGTGTACCCCTGCACTGCAATTTAAAGAACTAATGCATAGGTTGTTAAAGTAGATGTATACCCAACCACTAAAGGCTCATATATGCTTTAATAGCTGGTAGTACTTGTTTGGGAACTTTCTGATGCAGGGAGTCAACTCTCTGCCCCTATCTTCCACTATATCCTGTCTGTAAAAAACATTGCCCTTCCCAAGGAAAAAAAGCTTCTATACTGATGCAAATTTCGTCGGAGCGTCAATGACTTTCAAGATCCATTTAAAGACCATTTCATCTTGGAAACCACCATGAATTTGACTTTCCATTGACAGCAATGTGTATTGCCAAAATATGAAATATTGTTCAAATTCCTTGATTTTTCCAGAAATGTACTGTAAATGAAAATGCTCAGCTTTGCTAATCCCTAGCAACAGGTAACAAGAACCTAATTTAGAATACTGACTTAATTTAGAGTTCCGTCTTCACATCGTTTACATTTGCTGCATGATTCTTCCGGCCTATTCACAACAGAACAATCCACTTTGGGAGGAGTTGTAACGTGTTAGACTTTACGTTTAATATATATAATTTTCAAAATGTAATATGCAAATACAGTGCTACCTGATGTGAAAAAAGGTATCAAATGTGATATTAAGCAGCGCTCAAGAGAATCAAATAAAAAAACACACATATAATATTGCTAGACTATTAAGTGAAAAATAATGAGTGATCCACCCTCTATGTGAAACAATATATCAGTGTCAAAAAATAGGTGTCAATAATACACCCAAAATAACAGGTTGGCAAAAAAAAAATCCATAAACTGATTGTGTGAACGTAAATGAAGTTCATAAATGGAGAACAGAAGAAGTCCCTTCACGATCTTCAGACAGTGCTTTCACCACACCACAGTGACTGCGTGATTCCACCACCCATCAGAATGCAAACTCACCACAATAAATGGCCTGACACTCTCGTGTTAAGGCACACAGGCTTTTTAACTGAACCACTCAGTTTAATTGATGGAACTCCCTCTTTGGAAACTGGAGCACTCAGTTAAATAAATGGAGATCCGTTGGAAAAAGGAAAAACTCCAAGATGACAGCCACATGTATAATGAAGAGAGAGAGCACAATAGTGTGATATTGCAACACAACTTTTAATAAAAACACTAAAAATCTCCCAATAGATGCACTCACAAAAATGACTCTTGTCATAAGCAGTGATTAAATCCAAACATCACACGGTGTAAACACAAATGAAAATTTTCCTCCAGGTGAACCAGTGGTCACGGCGGACCAACAAATAGCCCAGGTTTACTCACAGCCCTATGAAGGTGTACTGGAGTCGCTCTTCAGATGACTATATTGGTGACAGATGGACCGTTCCACGCCCGACCAGTTCAGTTTAAGGTATGCGGTTGTAACTTAGTACCCACGCCCCGACATGTTTCATCATACTGATTTAATCATGGGGATGCTTACCAGATGTCACATGCCGCTATATGTAGCTGCCAAGGTCCCCCCCTCACTTGCACATTGGTGCACGCCTTCCGTTCATTACAAGCATCAGCTGTGTGGACAAACGTCCCACTCAGCTGTGCTGGCATGCAAGTGTGCAGCTCTGACCAAACAGAGCAGCATAAACATGTGTGCGAGGTGGAGGCCCCCAGTGGTGACGTCGGTGTACTACACCTAATCACACTGCCTGTATTCAATGAGGTGTCTATCACCAGTGGTCAAACTGGTGTATGACACCCATTCCCACTGCCTATATTCGATACAGTGTCTAACCCCAGTGGTGAAACTGGTGTATGACACCCATCAAGCATAGAGTGTACTGCAAACTGAAAGAAGGGGGATATCCCTCTAAGAAATAACTAACAGCCATTCGGGTGTCCCCATGACCACGAGTCACCTCCAGGTCTATACAAACACGATCTAACAGTGTAAAGTCAGAAACACAAAGTACAATATCTCTCATTAATCTAAAGTGAGAGCATACTACATGGTTATATGAATCTAAAAAAGAATATATATTATTCCATAATCTAAAAACACATAATCAACCATAAATATATATAAAACTGAATTAAATACATATAGTATAGGCGGTATTCCTAAAATTATATTGAAGAGTTGCATATATTATTATCCATCATAAAATTTCAATAAAATGGTGGTAATCAAAATGAATTTTATTTTTATTTTTTTTTTATTTTTTTTTATTTTTTCATACATATATATATATATATATATATACATACACATATATATATATATACACATATATATATATATATACATATATAAAATTACTTATATTCTCCAGTTACGCGCAGTGGGGGTGGCTCAATTAGACGGCCCTTATTTCCACCTTTTTCCCAATATATATAATTTGTTTAAGTGTACTGATGTGGTGCTTTAAAAGTTTTATTTTCAGGTGTTCAGTCTATTTAATTGTTCTAGGATATTATTGTTCCCACCCATAATTGTGATTCTCCTGCTTAACAAGTGGAACACTCAGGCAGCTTGTTGAATGATTATCGTGCAATTCAAAGAGATTTTATGCAATCGGTTATTATGCAATCCTTTAATCCTTTGTTCAATAATATGGTTATAAATCATGTATGACAACCGATCCAAAATGTGTTTGGCTAAAATACTACCTTCTTTATACCTTCTATGAATGTAAGACATTTGTTAAGATATTGGGGCAATTAAAACTACCTCCGTAAAGCTGGTCGTTGACTTTTTATGGACTTCTGCAGCCCTGGATTGGTATATCTGGTAGATGCTATACATATGTAGAAAAGGTCTATTGCGCTACTGCCAGTGTTAGAACGTGTAATAAATGAACACGTGTAAAATAACTGAAGCTGCTTAATCTGAAGATGCACAAAAACCGTGAATAGAATATGAGAAAAATAATGATCAGCGCTACAATGTACACAAAAAACAACAAAAGTATTATAAAAGTGCAAAACCTAGCATCCAATGGGCCGTGTAGTCATCTGATTGGCTACAACAGCAAATCACCCAAAGTTGATCTAAACAAGTGAGCTGCAAAACCAAAACATGCAGTGAAAATAGCCTCTATAAAGTGAAAGGGCCAGTGAAACAGACACAAGAAAAAATGAAAAAAATTAATGAATGAAATGAAAAAATGATCAATATTACATCAGATAAAATATGAATTGTAAAAAACTGCACAAGTCACTAAGAGTTAATGGCTGAACTATAATGGGAAAAGATGGGGAGTGGGTCTTCTAGGTCAGGTGAATGAATCCAGTAGGAGTCTCACATTGCCCTTACCTTCATCCAGTGGTAAATTCACATAGAGGGCAAATGCTGTCTTCTCCTGCGGGTTCAGTGTCACCGATTCCCTGTCCAGAATGTACTCCCCCGATATCCTAGTAGGATGGATGGCCCTCGGATGCACTGTCCTCCGATCCGTGAGTGTGTGCAGTTAGGGCCCAGTAGGAAGAAATGATGCCAAAAGATAGTGAAGCACGTTCGGGTAAAGTAAAACTAATTTATTCCTTAAAAGTGCGGTACAGTTTGAATTAGCCGCTCAGCACAGAACGCGGCGTATACCTAGCCGGCTACAGTCTGCTGGCCTCCGGTTGGTTGCCTGTATCACGCGGTTCTTTGTCCCGAAGAACTTGGACAAGTCCACTCGGGCCGTGTGTAGGCCCGAGCGGACCATTTTCGGGCGGATCGGACAGGTTTCCAGCGGACAACTGTTTCCTGGACTTGCTTTAAAACAGTCCGCTGGAAACCTGTCCCCCCGACATGTACGGCCGTCTGTACAGACCTACCGTACATGTCCGGCCGCCCGCCATCCCTCGCATGCGTCGAATGACTTCGACGCATGCGTGGAAGCATTTTAAAGGCAGGCCGCCCACGTCGCTGCGTCATTGTCGCGGCGACACCGCGTCATCGACGCGGCGACAGCGGACACGCCCCGCGTTTTGTTTACGCGCGGACCTCTGTTCGATGGTGTGTACAGCCATTGAACAGAAGTCCCTGAAAACGGTCCGCGGACCGGTTTCATCGGACATGTCTGCTCGTGAGTACAAGGCCTTAGTGACTTGTGCAGTTTTTTACAATTCATATTTTATCTGATGTAATATTGATCATTTTTTCATTTCATTCATTCATTTTTTCCATTTTTTCTTGTGTCTGTTTCACTGGCCCTTTCACTTTATAGAGGCTATTTTCACTGCATGTTTTGGTTTTGCAGCTCACTTGTTTAGATCAACTTTGGGTTATTTGCTGTTGTAGCCAATCAGATGACTACACGGCCCATTGGATGCTAGGTTTTGCACTTTTATAATACTTTTGTTGTTTTTTGTGTACATTGTAGCGCTGATCATTATTTTTCTCAGATGCATGCAGGCAAAGTCTGATTACCATCAGAGGAAAACACACAACCGACAGTTGCCTAAACACCCTTGTTGGCTTTTTTTCTTTTCTTCTAATGCCAGTATGTAATCTTTATTTTAAGATTTTAAAGTTTTACAATCCAAGAAAAACATATATAAGTATGTTCATTAAGAACAGTGACATAAGAATAAGGCCTCTTCCACACAGGCGGACTCTTGCTACGGAGTCCGCCGGCTCAGCGGGAGATCTCTCGCGGAGCCGGCGGATGACAAGTCCCTCTCTGCTCACTGAGCAGGGAGGGGCTTGTGCAGCGCCGCTGTCTCCTATGGGGAGATCTGATGAAAACCGACAGCATGTCCGTTTTCATCAGATCTCACCCGATCCGTCATGGATGGATGGTGACGTATCGCCATCTGTTTGAATTTGGCGGATCAGAACGGGTCAGATGTCAGCGGACATATCTCTGCTGACATCCGATGCTCCATAGAACTGCATGGAGCAGCCGTTCAGGTCCACCGTTAAAACTGACAGGCGGACCTGAACGGTCCGATCGTGTGAAAGGGGCCTAAATGACTAACAGAAAAAATTTAAATGTTCACAATTGACAATAAGATGAAGCAACATAGGCCCGGATAAACAAAGCACTTGCACCGACGTATCTCAAAATACGCAGCGTAAGTGAAAATATGCGCCGTCGTATCTGTGCGCCGTGCCCACTAAACTAGATACGCCTGAAAATAGGCTTCATCTGACCAACGTAACTTGCCGGCGTATCGTGGGCGCATATTTACGCTGGACGCATGTGGCGCTCCCATTGATTTTCTATTCAAATATGCAAATGAGGGAGATACGCCGATTCACGATCTTACTTGCGCCCGGCGCAGGCTACGACTGGTGCGCGCAAGTTGTACGTACAGCGTAAAGTTATGCCCCATAAAGGAGGTGTAACTCAGCAGCATCCATGCAAAGGGCTGCACCAGGGAACACAAGCCGGCGTATTTTACGCAGTTTACATTGTACGTGAATAGGGCTGGGCGTAGGTTACGTTAATGTAGTGATTCCGGCGTATCTTAGGCAGTTGTTCCGACGTGATTGTGAGCATGCGCACTGAGACGCGCCCACGGGACGGCGCATGCGCAGTTGGCAATACGTATCCGTTTGCCGCTCGGCCCATCATTTGCATGGGGTCACGCCTGGATGTTGGCTATTTGATCATGTTTATTCCTAAAAGATGAAGAAGGCACGGCCAGATTCTGCAAGCACTGCTATATTGGTAATGGATTCATTAATTAACTATTTCCTTCAGAGCAGTCAACTGACAGGCTTCTGCTGGATGATCAAATATGGAAATGGTTGTATTAGGTGCCTCTCACCACATTTACAGCCAAAGCTCCTCTGGGTGGCCCATTTCAAAAACATCTCTTATGTAATGCAAGAAGAAACTTTGCTGTAACCCATAACCCTTGACTTGGCGTTGAGCACACTACTGGGTCAGCCGTGTTAATAAATCAAATAGTATTCCTTTGAAGGGTTTAAAGAGGATGTAAACTCTCCATACACCCAGTGGAGTGAACAGCCTCAGATAAAACACAGAGATGAACCAAATCTCCTTACATAGGTATATCTGCTGTCTTCACATTTATATACGGTTTAGAAAGTTCAGATCGTGTTAGGAGATTTTCTTTTCCTGGTTAACACAGAGTGTGATGTCTGGGCATACAGCCCAGATAGCTAAAACAGCTGATTGGAGGAAAGGCACGCACCCCCTCTCATCATAGGCAGAGACTCTCAGAGGTGTTGTGCAACGGGGCCAGCTTCCTGTTAATCTATTTTAGCAACCTTCCCTGACAAAAAAATTCAGACTGCTTTTATCTGATGTGTCCGAGAATTTGTCAGAAGTTCTCAGGCTGATAACAGAGAAATGGTTCAGGAGAGAGCTAAGGGACTTAGCTCTTTGAAGAGAGATAACAAAATATTGCAGATATATGTGCACAGCTCAAATTTCATGAATTGGGTTTACATCCACTTTATCACATTTAAGTACACAGATATGGTTTGGTCTGTTTTAAATATCAGGAGATAAACTGATTTGGATTTACAGTCCGGCACTGAATCCCTTCATCGCCAACCATTACATGCACATTACACCTATATCCAACCATGGGCGTCCGCTCCATAGGGCAAGAGGGGTAATTTGCCCCCCCCCTGGAATCGCCAGGAGCAGGGCCGAACTGACCCTGGGGGTGCTTTAAGCGGTGACGGCAGCGCTCTCCTCCTTCTGTCCTCCGGCGCTCGTATCGTATGTCATGGATCTGGGTGCAAGGTCCCGCCCCCCTAGTTCGGATCATCTGATAGTCTTCTAGTGTTCCGCCTATCACACGAGCCGAACTAGGGGGGCGGGACCTTGCACACAGACCCAGCTCCGTGACATACAATACGAGTGCCAGAGGACAGAGGAGCGCCGTTTTATATTGTTTACTAGGCCTGTGCTTCGTTTTGTTCCAACATCTGTTGCCACAGGTAACACTAGACTATTTTCTGATGTGTTTTTAGCAAGTCTGGAAACTGCAGAGCAAACACAACACAGAGTTGTAGTCAACGGCATAGTTTCTAGTTGTCCCTTATTTAGAGTGCTTGTCCCTCTTCTGGAATCAAATCCATTTATCCCTCATTCCAAAAGGTTCCTTTTAGACCTGAAATAAATACACTGTCAATATACTGTAGTGTTTCAGTCAAGGGAAAGGGGTGCTGTGTAATGTAAAGCGGTCCAGTGGTGCAGGGGGCTGTGTAATGTAAAGGGGGCCAGTGGTGCAGGGGGCTGTGTAATGTAAAAGGGGCCAGTGGTGCAGGGTGCTGTGTTATGTAAAGGGGGCCAGTGGTGCAGGGTGCTGTGTAATGTAAAGGGGGCACAGTGATGCAGGGTGCTGTGTAATGTAAAGGGGGCACAGTGATGCAGGGTGCTGTGTTATGTAAAGGGGGCCAGTGGTGCAGGGTGCTGTGTAATGTAAAGGGGGCACAGTGATGCAGGGTGCTGTGTAATGTAAAGGGGGCACAGTGATGCAGGGTGCTGTGTAATGTAAAGGGGGCACAGTGATGCAGGGTGCTGTGTAATGTAAAGGGGTCCAGTGATGCAGGGTGCAGTGTAATGTAAAGGGGGCACAGTGATGCAGGGTGCTGTGTAATGTAAAGGGGTCCAGTGATGCAGGGTGCTGTGTAATGTAAAGGGGTCCAGAGCTGTGGGGTGCTGTGTAATGTAAAGGGGTCCAGAGGTGCAGTTGTGAAAAGGGCATACACAATAGTGACAAATATATTGAAAGATGCAGGGGGCACAGTGGGGTATTTTTACATTTTAACGTGGGGGGGGTGCTTTTAACCCCCGCTAGTGGTCGAAGAAAGGGTAAAATGCCGAAGCGCCCCAGTATCCAACTGTGCATATGTATGTGAATTATGTTCTCCACTGACCCTTTCACAAAACAGAAGCTCCGTGAAGCTGTCACAGCTGATAAGGTTTTCCCGATTATGCACACATACAGTATACCGTATATACTCGAGTATAAGCCGAGTTTATCAGCACATTTTTTTGTGCTGAAAATGCCCCCCTCAGCTTATACTCGAGTCACCTTTTTGTGCCTGATCTCCCGGACTTTGGAAGCCTGGTACCTTGGCACACATGTAGCCCCATTTCCCTTCTATAAGTGTGCAAAGTTTGTTGTCTGGGGGACCTATGGCTGGGGAGCACTGATTTTACAAAGCCGGCACCTCTTCCATAGACTCCCAGTTTAAACGTCAGTCTAGTCATGGACATAGTGAGGCATGGGCACAGTGAGGCATGGGCACAGTGAGGCATGCACATGGACACAGTGAGGCACAGTGAGGCATGCAGATGGATACCCTAGGCTTATACTCGAGTCAATACATTTTCCCATTTTTTTGTGGTAAAATTAGGTGATAAAAAGCCGTCACCCCTTCCATAGACTCCCATATTAAACATCAGTCTAGTCATGGACATAGTGAGGCCTCTGCACAGTGAGGCATGGACACAGTGAGGCATGGACACAGTCAGGCAGGCACATGGACACAGTGAGGCAAAGTGGGGCACAGTGAGGCATGCAGATGGACACCCTAGGCTTATACTCGAGTCAATACATTTTCCCAGTTTTTTGTGGTAAAATTAGGTGGTAAAAAGCCGTCACCCCTTCCATAGACTCCCATGTTAAACGTCAGTCTAGTCATGGACACAGTGAGGCATGGGCACAGTGAGGCATGCACATGGACACAGTGAGGCACAGTGAGGCATGCAGATGGACACCCTAGGCTTATACTCGAGTCAATACGTTTTCCCATTTTTTTGTGGTAAAATTAGGTGCCTCGACTTATATTCGGGTCAGCTTATACTCGAGTATATACGGTATACCTAATTATAGAAATGGAGCATCCAATTTTACGTATAAATTGTATTCCTTGTTCATTTCCTTATACATTCTAATAAATGATTTTTTGCAAAGATTTGCTTTTGGGCCTTCTTTAGGTAGTGTATAACTATGCACAAATTGCTGGCAAATTTATAAATACAGGCAGGGTTTTTTTTCTCAGAGAATAGGTGCCCCCCTTCTGAGTGCCCCCTTGTCTCTGCACCCTACCCACCTCCAAGTACTGTCCCTTGGCTCTACCCCCTACCCACCTCTCAGTACTGCCCCAAGTATCATTTTGGGGTGCTAAACAATTCGTATGGAATTTGCTGTTATCTAACCATTTCATGCATAAGCCTATTTCTGACATTTGTTGCTTATAAGTTCAAATACATATTTTTTGCTAGAAAATTACTTAGAACCCCCAAACATTATATATATTTTTAGAAGAGAATCTAGAGAATAAAATGGCGATTGTTGCATTATTTTATGTCACACAGTATTTGTGTAGCGGTCTTTCAAATGCAATTGTTTGGGGAAAAAGACACTTTCATGAATTAAAAAAAAACTAAACAGTGAAGTTAGCCCAATTTTTTTGTATAATGTGAAAGATGATATTACGCCGAGTAAATAGATACCAAACATGTCATGCTTTGAAATTGCATACACTAGTGGAATAGCGACAAACTACGGTACCTAAAAATCTCCATAGGCGAAACTTTAAAAAAGAATTAACTTTTACCAAGTCATGCCGCGTACACACCATCACTTTATGTGATGAAAAAAATACATTTTTAAAAACGTCAATTTAAATGACCGTGTGTGGGGGAAAACATCGTTTTATGTCTTGTGAAAAACGAAAAAAAAAATTGAAGCATGCTTCAATTTTTGTGTCGTTTTTCAAAACGTCGTTTTTTGTTTCACAAAAATTGAGCAAAAAACGACGTTTAAAACAATGTTTTTAAACCCGCGCATGCCCAGAAGCTAGTTATGAAGCGAGCTTCAATGGAAAAAAGTGGTGAACGTAACCTCGCTTTGCTAGAGCATTGTGAAAAAACGATGGTGTGTAGGCAACGTCGTTTTTGAAAATTGAAGTTTCAAAAGCTTCGTTTTTTACTTCACAGAAAATGTAGTTTTTTTCCATCACATAAAGTGATGGTGTGTACGCGGCATCAGAGTTACAGAGGAGGTCTAATGATAGAATTATTGCTCTCGCTCTCGCAATGTCATTTGAACACCATTTACATATGCGGGCGCTACTTGCGTATGCGCTTTCTTTGCTGTGCGAGCTTGCGGAGACAGGGGCAATTTAATTTATTTTTTTACATTGTCTTTTTGTGTTGACAGGTACTCTTTATGGAGGGATCCATAAAAGATCCAAAATCCCTCTGCACTTCAAAGTATTCAGATCACCAAATACTGTATTTTTCTTTAAAACCGGCGCAATTGGCAGCCGGGTATACTGGAAGTGACATTGTGACGTTGCTTCCGTTTCCGGCTTTGAGCCAGTCTGTCTCTAGCCCCCGGGAGTGGCGGATCGGGTCTCCCGGTGGGACAGGAGGCCAGGTAAGAGCAGGAGAAGGTTAGCCGCATCGGTTGTTATCCCTGGAAAGCTGACCATCTGCTCTAAAAAACAGTACCAGGATGATGCCTGAAGCTGCATGTATCATTCCGTTATAACCCCCTAAAGCCAATGCTGCAAATGTGTGTACAGTCAGCGCGAAGGGTTTAGTTATATATATATACGGTATATAAATAAAATAGGTCTCCTGGAGCCAGGAACAGTAGATCCACCCAGCAACAATAGCTCCCCTCAAACAGCAACAAAAGGTCTTTCAGAAGCCAAAAACAATAGACCTCTCCCTCAATAGTAGATCCCTACCAGCAACATAAGACCCCCCCAGCAACAATAGGCCCTCACACAAAAACAGATCCCCACCAGTGACAATAGATCCCCCAGCAGCCAACATCAATAGACCCTCCAGCACACCCCTTGCTATTATATACATTCAGTGCTGGAGGTGCAGGAACTGCATTCCCTGTGTTCCCGCTGAAAAAAAGCCCCAAATATAAGAAACAATAGCAACTATGATTAATACACCACTACCTCTGCTACTGCTTTTTCCACTATTAATACAACTTTGACCATTATTACCACCACTACTATTATTAATAATATCTTATATTGGTACTGATATTAGGTAGAAGCATAGTAATTGCAATACTGGGTAAGTGACACTATCCTTCACCTTCAATTAAAAGCATTACCATTATTCTATTTTAGATCCTTCTTGCTAATCCTTTGCTCATTGTGTTGTATGACTGAACAGCTAACAACTCTTGTGCCGCGTACACACGATCGGACATTCCCGACAACAAAACCGTGGATTTTTTTCTAATGGATGTTGGCTCAAACTTGTCTTGCATACACACGGTCGCACAAATGTTATCGGAAATTCTGATCGCCAAGAACGCGGTCACGTACAACACGTACAACGGCACTATAAAAGGGAAGTTTAATACCAAGTGCGCCACCCTTTGGGCTCCTTCTGCTAATCTCGTGTTAGTAGAAGTTTGGTGAGAGACGATTCGCGCTTTTCAGTCTTGTGCTTTTCAGTCCATTACAGCACGACGAATGTGCCATCTCCATTACGATCGCTAGTGGCATAGTGCCCGTGTGCCCGAATGGTCATTCCGCCTCTGAATACAGAGGGTCTTATTCTTCCACTTTTTATACAATTAAACTGTCTCCAAGTAAATTATACATTATGGGCCAGATTGGGCCAGCGGCGTATCTTTAGTTGGGCGTAGCGCATCTCATATGCGCAACTCCGACGTAACTTAGTGAGGCAAGTACTGTATTCACAAAGCACTTGCTCCCTAAGTTACGGCGGCGTAAGCCCGCGTAATTCAAAGTAGGCTGGTAGTGGGCGTGTTGTATTGAAATGAATCGTGACCCCATGTGAATGCATAGCCGAACGAACGGCACATGCGCACGCATGCTCAGAATCACGTCGCAAATACTCCCTACGATACGACGTCACAATGCGTACGACGTGAAACCTCACTTACGCCCAGCCCCATTCACGTACGACTTACGTAAACGACGTAAAAACATACGCTTGTTCCGACGTCCATACTTTGCATTACCTGCGCCTCATATAGCAGGGGTAACTTTACGCCGGATGTAAGCCTTACGTAAATGGCGTAGCGGGTGCAAGTACGTTCGTGAATCGGCGTATCTAGGTCATTTGCATATTCGACACGTAAATCAACGGAAGCGCCTCCTAGCGGCCAGCGTAAATATGCACCCAAGATACGACGGCGTAGGAGACTTACGTCGGTCGTATCTTGGCAAAATTCAGGCGTATCTTGTTCCCTGAATAGGGCGCATAGATACGACGGCGCATCTCAGAACTTACGTCGGCGTAAGTCGTCTGTGAATCTGGCCCAATGACCATAGATACATGTATAGTCCATCTTAAAGCATCTAAAACTATTTTTTTCACGTTTTAGGTACAAAAGGAAAATGTGAAAACCCCTTTTATTCACTGTTTGTGTTCATTTGGTGGGGTTTTCCTTCACTTCCTGTCTCAAGTCACAACAGGAAGTGAGGATTTTCTTTCAATGAAGGGATGAAGGGATATCTTCTCTTAAAAAGTTGTCACCAGAACAAGTATCCATATTTTTGCCCTGTAATATGGATTTTCTCTCTTGGTGGCAATGGTCAACAGGATAGGGGATAGGGGTGAAGCTCCCCAAAGGAGATACAGACAGCCATAAACATTCGACAAAGGTTCTTATGCCCCGTACACACGATCAGAATTTCCATCCGATTTTCCGATCGCGTGTAGACCCATCAGAGTTTTTTCATTGGAAATTCGAATGAATTCCATCAGAGTTTAGATATAGAACATGTTCTATTTTTTTCCGATGGAATTCCGATGTGATTTGGCCGGGCAAAAGCCTGATCGTGTGTACGCGGCATAACTCTTACCAACCATATCTGAAGATATAAAATGTCTTTAGATACACTTTAAAGATACTCAATAACTGGAAAGATTTCCATAGTTCACTTCTAAAAAGGATGTTGGATCCCTGTTATATTTTGAATAAATAAGGAAGTATTGAATATTCTAAATATAGCTTCATGAACTTCCAATCAGACAATACATATTGTACAACATAAACATTCAACATACATACAAATGTTCAATCAACAAAACAATGAAATAGCAGCACAACTGAAGGTAGAATTGAGTCCAAGTCTATCTTTATCCAGGTTCTGTACCGATCATTGCTTCATATAGGAAAACATCTTCAAATGAATGTTTTGCAGTACTCACCTGTCATTGTTCCAATGTATTCCTTCTGTGATTCAGACTATGTGCGTTCATAATGACAGCAGGTCAGGTTTAAGCTGTATTTATAACCAAAGCCAGTTCTCCTCCTACTAGTTAATCACAATGTAAATAAGTTGGAAACAAATCAAAGTACTTTAATTAGGCGTATGTTATTAGACAGGAGAGATAGATACAAGATCATTTTAAGGCAACACAGATCTTAAGATTAAAGGATCACTAAAGGAATTTTTTTTTTTTAGCTAAATAGCTTCCTTTACCTTACTGCAGTCCTGGTTTCATGTCCTCATTGCTCGTTTTTGCTCTGATGTTGCTGTAATTCTGCTCTGTTCTGGACACTTCCTGGTTGTCTGGCTCCTTATGAAAAAGTCATGGGAGAGTTTAGTTTCGTTTTCCTAGCCATGACTCTCTATGGCACTGTCCAGCACAGAGGCATAAAATAACATGCAAAGACTAAACTACTTTCAGTTTTGTTTTTGCATCTAGGAGGCACCTTATATGATTGATTTTTTATCTATTTTTAATCGTTTTTAAAAGGAATCAATTAACTATTATGTCTCTATACCCTGTAAACAGTAATTTCAGCAAAAAAAATTGTTTTTCCTTTAGTGATCCTTTAACCCCCTTAGCGGTAAACCCGAGCGTGACTCGGGGTTGGTTTTCAATGTTAGGATCGGTATCCCCGAGTCACGCTCGGGGTGGACGTGCAGAGGCGCGGCTTACCTTCTCGCTGGATCCACAGGCAAGTTACTTACCTGGTCCCTGGATCCAGCGATGCCACCCCGCTGTGTGAGCGAGCGGGTCCTCCTCACTCGATTCACAGTCTCCCCGTGTGCCGCCGATCTCCGTTCCCTGCGACGTTACGACGCACGGGAGCGGAGAACGGCGCCAAATTCAAAAAAGTAACCAAACACCTTACATACAGTATACTGTAATCTTATAGATTACAGTACTGTATGTAAAAAATACACACCCTTGTCCCTAGTGGTCTGCCCAGTGCCCTGCATGTTCTTTTATATAATAAAAACTGTTCTTTCTGCCTGGAAACTGTAGATTGTCCAAAAGTGTCCCTTTATGTCAAAAATGGTTTTAGATCAGCTAGAAAACAGCGATAATAAATTATAATCACTTGCAGAATTGTGCGATAGTGATTTGTGGGGAAATTCGTCATAAAAAAAAAAAAATAATGACAGCGACAATTCTGCAACTGAGCAAATTTCAGTGATTTTGAGTTGATTACATTATTGAATCATTTTTATTATAATTATATTATTATTTGTTATAATTATTTATTATATTATAATTTATAATTTTGTTTTTTAAAAAAATGTCATACCCGGGATGCCTACTACACTCTTGTTTGGTCAGATTTAAGTGAGTTATTCCTAAAAATTACAGGCCTACAGTACAAATAACCAAATTTCCTTGCAAAATAATTGTACCGCTTTTGGTACGTAATTCCAGACAGAATCATACCGCCAGGGAGGTTAAACATCACATTACAGACAGATGATTGAATGACTTTCATTTGTTGCATGAAAGACTTATTTTTCAGTGAGAGGAGTCACATGACCCATTTTGATTGCTTAGGTCTATCTGAAATGCTGCAGTTTGGCAGTTGATGTTGGGGTCCAGACAACCATTATGCCGCGTACACACGATCATTTTTCGGCATGAAAAAAACGTTGTTTTAAAAAAATGTAATTTAAAATGATTGTGTGTGGGCTTCACATCATTTTTCGGGTTCTGAAAAACGATAAAAAAAAATAGGAATAGCAAATAGGACTTCTTATGGCTTTCTTTCAACAATGGCTTTTTTTCTTGCCACTCTTCCATAAAGGCCAGATTTTTGGAGTGCATGACTAATAGTTGCCCTGTGGACAGAGTCTCCCACTCCTCCAGAGTTACCATGGGCCTCTTGGCTGCTTCTCTGATTAACACTCTTCTTTCCCAAGCTTTCAGTTTAGGTGGACGGCCATGTCTTGGTAGGGTTTGCAGTTGTGCCATACTCTTTGCATTTTCGGATGATGGATTGAACTGTGCTCCATGAGATGTTCAAAGCTTGTAATATTTTTTATAACCTAACCCTGCTTTAAACTTCTCCACAACTTTATACCTGACCTGTCTGGTGTGTCCCTTGGCCTTCATGATGCTGTTTGTTCACTAAGGTTCTCTAACAAACCTCTGAGAGCTTCACAGAACAGCTGTATTTATATGGAGATTAAATTACACGCAGGGGGGACTCTATTTACTAATTAGGTGACTTCTGAAAGCAATTGGTTCCACTAGATGTTAGGGGTATCAGAGTAATGGGGGCTGAATACAAATGCACACCACACTTTTCAGAAATATTTATTGGTAAAAAAAAAATTGAAAACCATTTATTATTTTCCTTCTACTTCACAATTATGTGCCACTTTGTGTTGGTCTATCACATAAAATTCCAATAAAATACATTTGCGTTTTTGGCTGTACCATGATAAATTGTGGGATATTTCAAGGGGTATGAATACTTTTTCAAGGCACTGTATTCAAATCAGCATAGAGGAGAGATGAAGAAGGTATTGGGATGGAGAAACCTCTACTGGGAGAGTAGAAAATTCAACCACTGTATTGTGAACTACCTTCCAAAAATGTTGAATCACCAGGCAGGACCACCAGATATGAAGTAAGGAACCTTTGTCCTACTCACAGCACCAATAATTTGAGAGTACAGGTGACATCTTGTGGAGTACAGTAGGTGTCCTGTACCATCGTGTTCTGAGCTTGAATACATTTTCTTAATTTAAAGGAGTTGTAAAATAAAAATAAATTTCACCTTAATGCAATCTATGCATTAGGGTGAAAAAACATCTGATGCTGCCGAACCCGAGCCCCCGTTATACTTACCTGACCCCTTGAAAGTCCCGCGTTCGGTCCTGAGATCCTCTTTGCCACTCAGCCTGGCCGCTGATTGGCTAGAGCGAATGGATTGAGAGCAGCACAGCCATTGGCTGGCGCTGCTGTCAATCACATCCAGTGACGCGGCGCGCCGGGGGGCGGGGCCGAGTGATACAGTGAGCGGCTATGGCCGCTCGCTGTATCACGGGAGCGCGCCCGCAATTACTCACCACCATGCGAGCTCTCTCGCATGACTGTGGTCAGTACTTGCGGGGAGGACCAGAGACAGCCGCCGAGGGACCCCAGAAGACGTGGATCGGGGCCACTCTGTGCAAAACGAACTGCACAGTGGAGGTAAGTATAACATGTTTTTTTTGCTGCAATGCCAGATTTTACCAGCTGCTACTGTGGGAAAAAAAATTAAATTGCACCAGTATGTTTATGGAAACCTCTGAGGGATACAAAGAAAATGTGACTACCAGACTCAGACGGAATCTTGGGTTTCCTGAAATTTACATTTAGTATGTGATGATGCATCCAGAAATGTTAAGGTAGAACTTAAGTCAAAACTTGTTTTCATTTTGGATAGCGTAAAGAAGAGTTTTTTGCCGTTTGTGTCCTAGTGGGGATATTATCCTTCACTTCCTGTCTTATAGTCACAACAGGATGTGAGAGGACATCCCTTCAAAGAGAGAATACTAGGGTCACCAGAACTAGTGAACCCATTGGAAGACATTAGGGATGAGCCGAACACCCCCCCGTTCGGTTCACACCAGAACCTTCGAAAGGACTGAACGTTCGCGCAAACATTTAGAACCCCATTGACGTCTATGGGACTTGAACGTTTGAATTCAAAAGTGCTAATTTTAAAGCCTAATATGCAAGTTATTGTTGTAAAACGTCTTTGAGAACCCGGGTCTTGCCCCAGGGAACATGTATCAATGGAAAAAAAGTTTTAAAAAACGGTCGTTTTTTCTTTTCAATATTTAAAGGAATTTTTAATTTTTTGATTTAAGCATCATTAAAATCACTGCTACTGAATCTTTAGGTGCAAACTACAGAGCACACGGCCAGTACACACCAAGTAGCTTTAGGTGCAGAGGACACAGGCAATAAACCAGGTAAGAATACTGCAGCTAGCACAATCACCTGCCTGCCAGTAAATTAGGAAGAACTGATCTAGCTAAACTATATAGTGTATAAATATATGTACAACACCTGGAATGTATATATATCCTCTACACACTGTAACATTAACTGACTAGCCTGCCTGCCTGCTCTATCTACCTGCAACAAATGACACTCTCTCTGTCCTCTCTCAACCACCGCAACACACTACACAAGGCCGACCTGCAGGCAGCCTTTTATAGTGTGGGGCGTGTACTAAACCCCCTGAGCCATAATTGGCCAAAGCCACCCTGGCTTTGGCCAATTATGGCTCTCCGTTTTTTGCAAACTGTGATTGGCCAAGCATGCGGGTCATAGTGCATGCTTTGCCAATCATCAGCCAGCGATGCCGCAGTGAATTAGTGTCTGTGAAACGTAACTCGAATTTGGCGCGAACGACCCGTTTTGTTCGTATCTCGACGAACGATCGAACATACGATGTTCAAGTCGAACATGAGTTTGATTTGAATACGAAGTTTATCCCTAGAAGAAATCCCCAAATTTTGGATTTTCCTTCAGTTTCCCATTCAATGATAGCAGTCACCGGGGCTAATAGAGAGGGTAAATCTCCCCAACAGGGACACATACAGCAATAAAAACCAAAACTGGTTTCTATCTAAAACTGGATTAATAAAAAAAGTTTTGCCTTCAAAAGTGTCTGTCAGTTGTTTTGTAGATCATATAGGCTTGATATTTTAATGCTGCTAAATTTTTGGCTCTTAGACAGTTGACTGTAAAGTTAGCATTACGAGTTAAACTGTATCTAAACTCTACAAATTAAATATTGCTAGGAGGTAAGGAATTTTGGCAGATGAAACATGCAAAGTCTCTTCTGCCAAAAAAAATCTTCCTCTTTTCCCTAGTATTTTTGCATGCATTGTGGAATTTACACCCTTGCCACCTGTAATGCCGCGTACACACGATCGGAATTTCCGACAAGAAAAGTTTGATGTGAGTTTATGGTCGGAAATTCTGAATGTGTGAAGACCCCATAGGACTTTTTCTGTCGTATTTTCCGACAGCAAAAAGCTGGTTCTCAAATTTTCCAAATTTCATATGCGCAAGAAAGACACGCATGCTCGGAATCAATTTGACGCATGCTCAGAATCATTGAACTTCATTTTTCTTGGCTCGTTGTAGTGTTGTACGTCACCGCGTTCGAAATTTTGTGTGACCGTTTGTATGCAACACAAGTTTGAGCCAAAATTCAGTTGGAAAAAAATCCACGGTTTTCTTGTTGGAATTTTCGATGGTGTGTACACAGCATAAGATGTTGAAAATGAAGCCAGGTTTCGGGGACTATGTAGCTCCTATGCACAGAAGTTACTGTATGTCATTAGTGGCCATACAATGAGTTACATCATCAGTGACCTTCCAATGGCTGAAGAGGAATTTTATAGTAGCAGGAAAGAAGATGGAGGAAAGCGCAAGAGAAGGCCACACCAGTAAGGTAAGTGTACTATAATGTGTAAATATATGGAAAGAGCCCATCCTGCACACAACAGTTTAATTCTGATTCAGACTTACCCTGAAGGTTATGGTTGAGTGTCATAGATAGGCTAATGCCGCGTACACACGATCGGTTTGTCTGATGAAAACGATCTGATGGACGGTTTTCATCAGACTATACTGATCGTGTGTGGGCCCCATCGGTTATTTATCCATCGGTTAAAAAATTAGGAACTTGTTTTAAAATTATCTGATGGATAAAAAACCTATAGAAAAAAATTATCGTCTGTAGGCACGTCCATCGGTTAAAAATCCACGCATGCTCAGAATCAAGTCGACCCATGCTTGGAAGCATTGAACTTCATTTTTTTCAGCACGTCGTTGTGTTTTACGTCACCGCGTTCTGACACAATCGTTTTTTTTTAACCTATGGTGTGTAGGCACGACTGATCATCAGTCAGCTTCATCGGATAACTGATGGAAAAATCCATCAGACCGGTTTCATCGGATGGAATGGCTGTCATGGCTCACCCTCCGCAGCCGCCAACTGCATCACTCGCCCCCCCCCCCCCGGGCGCACCGCATCATTGGATGCATAGGATGCATTAAGGTGAAAAAACATTTACCTTTACAACCCCATTAACATGGAGGAACCCGTGAAATAACTTTATGGTATCAGGGAACCCCTGCTAATAATTACTTTATCTACAGCTCATGTTACAATAGTATGATGGTCATTGCGAAGAATGCCCCTTACATTTGTGGTCATTGGGAAAATTCCCCCCTTGCAGTTGGGTATAAAGATCAATGTTGTCAGCGGTTAGTAATCTGAAGCCCTGTGCACATGGCTGGGATTCCCGGCGGTATAAAGTCCACCGGGAATCCCGACGGGAAAACTGCAGGGAGAACTTTGGCCGAGTAACGCGGTTAAAGCAATACGAGCACTGTGAAAAAATCCTAACTCGGTTTGCGAGTGTTGTTTCGCAAAACGAGCAGGATTCAGGCCAAAACGGTGTGCAGTACCGTGTTTGGCCTGCGGGGGGGGGGGGGGGGTCGCCGGAGCCAAGTGGAGCCGAATGGCGCCATTCGAAAATACTTGGAAAGACACGGAAATACGCAGGTTTGCCTAGGTTGGGCCTTTCTGGCCGTTTCCGAGGCTCTCCAGCGCCCCCAACCTTTGGCCGCATGCGGTATTGCATGCCATTGAAGTTAATGCGGAACTAATTATTTTCGTTTCCATTGACTTCAATGGGGAAACACGCTTTGATATACTACTTTCGATTACGAGCATTCTCCTGGATGAATTGTGCTCGTAATCCGAGGTTCCACTGTACTAAAATATACAATAAATAGTATGCAAGTTCTGGGTTCTTACCAGGGCTCACTATTGGTGATTCTGGTGCCGATAGTGAAAATAAATTAAGAGATGCTCTGGGGAGAATGGGAACATTTGGTTTGGGTGGAAAATACAACCAACTACCCTTTTATGGTAGAGACATGTTTCTGTTGGATAAAAGTAGGGCCGCCATCAGGGGGGTACAGGCATTACACCTGTAAGGAGCCCGATGGTCCCCAGGGGCCCTGACTGGCCCGCCTCCCATTTTTTATTTTATTTTTATTTTTTGCATTACACCTGTAAGGGGCCTGATGGTACCCAGGGCCCCTTACAGGCCCAGCTGGCCCCCCTCCCGTTTTTTTTTTTTTGCATTACACCTGTAAGGGGCCCGATGGTCCCCAGCTTATTATCTTGCGTCAGGAGAGAAAAGATTACACTTGTTTCTTTTTTCGGTCAGCGCCCCCCCCCCCCGGTTCTCTGCTCCAGGGGGGCCCTGCCTAAAGCTGCGTAAGGGGCCCCAACATTTGTGATGGCTGCCCTGGCTAAAAGAGTGGACTGCACAAAGTATTCCATGGTGCTGCGGTGATTGGTGGGCATTTTAAAAAGTAGATGTTCCTGATTGACATGTTTTATTGTGATACATCTTCAATTGCCAGCTTTTCTTGCTGCTCTTGGCATCGAATCACATGACATTTCAGAGCTGCAAAGGATGTTGGATCCTATGCCCCGTACACACGATCAGAAATTCCGACAAGAAAACCGTGGATTTTTTCTGACGAAATGTTGGCTCAAACTTGTGTTGCATACACACGGTCACAAAAATCTTGTTTGAAATTCAGACCCACAAGAACGTGTTTCTTTGCGCGTCGGAATTGCATACAGACAACTTTTTCCGTCGGAAAAATAGAGAACCTGCTCTCAATCTTTTGCTGGCGGAAATTCTGACAGAAAATGTTGGATGGCGCATACACACGGTCGGAATATTTGGAATAAGCTCACATCCAACTTTTTTTTTTGCGTAAAATCCTATCGTGTGTAGAGGGCATGAAAGACTTTCCTTTGCCGAATATTATATTTGCAGCTTTTAACAAAGATAAATAATGGCTACCACAAATCTGAATGTGGTTGATAATATAGTGTACCTCACCATTCAGACACTGATTATCAAAAGTATTGGGACACCTGCCTTAGCACGCACAAGAATTTTAATGGCATTCCAGTCTTAGTTTGTAAGGTTCAATATTGAGTTGGCCACCCTTTGTAGCTATAACAGATTCAAAACTTCTGGGAAGGCTGTCCACAAGTTTTAGGAGTGTGTCTATGGCAATGTGCATTTGTGAGGTCAGGCACTGATGTTAGACACGAAGGCCTGGCTCGCAGTCTCCACCTTAAATCATCCCAAGGGTGTTCTATCAAGTTGAGGAGTTGAGGTCAGGACTCTGTGCAGGTCACTCAAGTTCCTCCACCCAAACTTGCTTATGCATGTCTTTATGGACCTTTCTTTGTGCACTGGTGCGCAGTCATGTTGGAACAGGAAGGGGCCATCCCCAAAGTGTCCCTACAAAGTTGGGAGCATGAAATTGTCCAGAATGTGGTATGCTGACGCCTTAAGAATTCCCTTTACTGGAACTAAGGGGCCAAGCCCAACCTCTGAGAAAAAAACCCACACCGTAATCAACCAAATAATTTGGACCAGTGCACAAAGCAAGGTCCATAAAGACATTGATGAGCGAGTTTGGCATGGAGGAACTTGTCTGACCTGCACAGAGTTCTGACCTCAACCCAATAGAACACCTTTTGGATGAATTAGTGTGGAGGCTGTGAGCCAAGCCTTCTAGTCCAACATCAGTGCCTGACCTCACAAATGCACTTTTGGAATAATGCTCAAACATTCCCATAGACACACTCCTAAACCTTGTGGACAGCCTTCCCAGAAGAGTTAAAGCTGTTATAGCTGCGTAGGGTGGGCCAACTCAATATTGAACCCTACGGTCTAGGACTGGCATGCCATTAAAGTTCATGTGCATCATGTGCATTTAAAGGAAGGCTCCCAAGACTTTTGACAATATAGTGTATCCCTACTCAGAGCCACCAGACAATCCAATTATTTATACTGGCTCAGGGGGAAAAAGGTCTTACAGCCTCCCAGCCCAGTCCCTCCCTGAAAGTTTGCATTGCAAAGGGCTCCAGCAGGTGAATAGGAAGGAGTGGAATAAGGGAAAGGTATCAGCGGCAAAGGTAGTGGCATTTAGGCCAACCTTTTCCTTTGCCTTGAATGGGAAAACTACAGTACTGATTTGGATTAATTGCATTATGTGATTCTGATCCTTTATGGGTTCAATTCTCCAGTAGACATGTGCATTCGTTTTCGTCCAAATGCATTTTCGTCCGAATTTCAGGTATTTTCGTTATCGCTTTAACAAACGATAACGAAAGCACAGAAAACGAAAACCGAAAGATCCGACATAAACAAATGCTTTATTTTCGTTTTCGTTGTAGTCGAATGTGTCTAACCTTCACTATTAGTCCAATATTATTCTACATAAAGAGAAAAGATTCGACATAGAGAGAAAAGATTCCAAATTATAGAGACATGAAGAAGAGTCGACAGAGAGACATGAAGAAGAGTCGACATAGAGAGACATGAAGAAGAGTCGACATAGAGAGACATGAAGAAGAGTCGACATAGAGAGACATGAAGAAGAGTCGACATAGAGAGACATGAAGAAGAGTCGACATAGAGAGACATGAAGAAGAGTCGACATAGAGAGACATGAAGAAGAGTCGACATAGAGAGACATGAAGAAGATTCGACATAGAGAGACATGAAGATTCGACATAGAGAGACATGAAGAGTCGACATAGAGAGACATGAAGAGTCAAATTTTTTTTTATTTTTTTAAAGATTCTGTCGAATATTTTTTTTTTCTTAGAACATTCGACAGACACCATAAGCCTTCAATGACAGATTCGACCTTAAAGCGGGGGTTCACCCTTAGAGGGCACTTTTCCCCCTTAGATTCCTGCTTGTTATTACTAGGGGAATCGGCTATTTATTTTAAAATATGTGCAGTACTTACCCGTTTACGAGACGCATCCTCTCCGTCGCTTCCGGGTATGGGCTTCGGGAATGGGCGTTCCTTCTTGATTGACATTCTTCCGAGAGGCTTCCGACGGTCGCATCCATCGCGTCACTCGTAGCCGAAAGAAGCCGAACGTCGGTGCGGCTCTATACTGCGCCTGCGCACCGACGTTCGGCTTCTTTCGGCTACGAGTGACGCGATGGATGCGACCGTCGGAAGCCTCTCGGAAGAATGTCAATCAAGAAGGAACGCCCGCTCCCGAAGACCCATACCCGGAAGCGACAGAAGAAGATGCAGCTCGAAAACGGGTAAGTACTGCTCATATTTTAATATAAATAGCCGATTCCCCTAGACCGAACGAGCAGGAAGCTAAGGGGAGATTTTTTTTTTTTTTAAAAATGGGTGAACTCCCGCTTTAATTTGGATTTTCGGACTAATGCATTTTTTTTTACGAAAAACGAAATAAAAAACAAATTTTGGGAGTAACTAAATAAATTTATTTTTCGGACGAAAACGAAATTACGAAACAAAATATTTCAGTGTGCACATGTCTATTCTTCAGCACTAAACACATAAACAAAAAAAGTTCTTGACCAGACTTATCAACCGGACACGTGTCACAAGCAGAATGCCATAAATTGAAAAGAACTAAGTACATCTTAAAAATGTGCACACTTGGTGCCTGAACAGCAATTAGTATAAATACGCAAACCTACAAATCTAATGAATGGTTTCCATAATGTTTGCAGGTTTCTTGGTCTTTTGCACCCAGCAATTTGTTGGTTGATGATATATTCTCTTTGGCATGACCACTACCACCATCATTTTTATAATAGCTCTAAAATTACATGTTGTGTTTTTTACGTAAAAATCTGTGCGCATACCTGTTTGACAATAGGCCAGCATTTAAAGGAACTGCTGTGATCTCTAGCATATCGTTTCGGGGGTTTTATTGCTGCATGCATCTCTGCTAGGGAGATTTTTTTCTTACGCTTTGTACTGCTGGTACCTTGCTGGGGAGACAAGCACAGAAAGTCAGAAAATAAATCTAATGGGCAGGGGCAGACTGACAACTCATGGTGACCCACAGGCAATAGGAGATTATGGGGCCCCAGGCAATAGGAGATTATACACACACACACACACACACACACACATACAGTATACATACACAGTATACACACAGGGCCAGATTCACGTAGGGCGGCGTAAATGTAAGCGGGCGTATCGTATTTACGCTACGCCGCCGCAACTTAGAGAGGCAAGTGCAGAATTCACAAAGCACTTGCGTCTAAAGTTACGGCGGCGTAGCGTAAATGTGCCTGCGTAAGCGCGCCTAAATCAAATGAGGAAGAGGTGGGCGTGTTTTATGCCAACTAATCATGACCCCACGTAAATGACGTTTCGAACGAACGGCGCATGCGCGCGCGCATGTTCAGTATCACGTCAAATTTTCAAATTAAATAACGCCCGCTCAATGCTTAGTCTACGTGAATGTAACCTACGCACAGCCCCATTCACGGACGACTTACGCAAACGAAGTAAAATACGACGCTGTTCGTACGTTTCCGACGTCCATACCTAACATGACTTACCCCTGCTTTATGAGGGGTAACTTTACGCCGGCGTATGTCTTACGTAAACGACGTATCTTGATACGCCGGGCGCACGTACGTTCGTGAATCGGCGTATCTAGCTAATTAGCATATTCAATGCGGAAATATACGGAAGCGCCACCTAGTGGCCAGCATAAATATGCACCCTAAGATACGACGGCGTAGGAGACTTACGCCGCTCGTATCTAGGCAACTGTGAGGCGTATCTGATTCTATGAATCAGGCGCCGAGTTGCAACGGCCCGAACTCAGAGTTACGCCGTCGTAACTCCTATGTGAATCTGGCCCAAATTATACACACACACACACACACACACACAATATACATAAACACAGAATACACATACACACTCTGAAAAGGTACTGGAGAGGAGGGGCAGCTATAATCTTGGGATTTTTAGACCAAAAGGATGTCGGTAAGGGACATTTCAGGGACAGATGTAAAAAACAAAAAAAACAAAAAAAAAAAAAACACATTTTTACATGCTGTTCCTAGTTTTACTGAGGCTGGCAACCCTGATGGGGCCCTCTAGTGGAATTAGGGCCTTCGGGCAGTGCCCGAATGGTCAGTCCGCCCCTGCTAATGGGGACATTGGGAGCAAAAGGAAACTAACAGATACTCTAATCTTTCATTATTCTATCCAGAACAAAAAAATATAAAAAAAATAAAAATCACTAATATTGCACAGTTGCCACCTTCTTTCTAAGCCTCTTGCAATGCCGTTTATCAAAAAAAAAAAAGTACAGTTATTTTTATATTAAAATACATTTTTTTTTAATATTATTTCATTTGGATTTTCTCACATTCACATGCTGCTGTCGAAGGCTGGAGCCACAATGTTGTAATGTTAAATCTTGGGAATTTGCACATTGATGTACGATGAAGCATTAAAGGGGTTTGTAAAGGTTTGTTTTTATTTTCGAAATATGTTCCTTTAAGCTAGTGCATTTTTGGTTCACTTACCTTTTCCTTCGATTCCCCTTCTAAATGTTTTTTTCTTGTCTGAATTTCTCACTTCCTGTTCCTTCTCAGTAAGCTTTCCCCCATTATCCGTGCCGTTCTGGCAGGGGGTTAGTCAGCGTGCTCGCCCCCTCCCTTGTGACTACATCCCTGTGCAGGACACATTTTTAAATCATAAAATGTATAAACTGTTCTTACAGTAACAGAGCCAGTGGAAACTTTAAAAGGGTTTACTAGAGTGTAGCACCCTCTACCTTAGATAGGTGCTAGGTGTAGGGTTTTGTGTAAGCTGCCAGTGCAGGTAAATTTAAGCAGGCCTGTTCTGCGAGCTAGGCCTGTTTTTTTTTTGATCTGGGGCCAGGGGAGTGGTTTAGTGTAGCAGTAGGTGACTGATATGTACTTCAGCTCTTGGGAGCCTCTCCTGTTTTCAGTGGAGAATGTTCTGGAAAAGGGGCAGGGCTGAGCGCTGGAGGGACATGGGGTACATGTGAGGAGCTCTGACCAATCCCCATTTAGGATTGGCAGGCCTCCTACATATACCCACAGTCAGCCTGCTGGGAGGGGACTTGTCGGCTGGGTGAACTGAAGGATGGAGTGCTAGACTGTTGTGCTGGAGGAACATCCCGTTCTGGGGGGGGGGGGGGTGTGGATCTGGCAGAGGAGCTCCACAGCTGGGAGGGAGCCTCTCCTTACACGGCCATGGAGAGGTGTCCTGGAACAGGAGCTGGAGAGGCAGTCGGTCCACACATCCGGTGTAAGTTCTTCATGAAAGATTTAGGGCAGGAGTCGGGGAGTGAACGCACAGTGGAGATCTGGAAGAGGCACGCCAGAGGAGAGACTGGAGTTTGTGTCAAATCAATGCAATGTGAAAGGAGCCTTAGGTGAATGTACTCTCTGGCTCTCCAATAGTTTAAAGCATTATTAACCACTTAAGGACTGGGCCTAGCCTATTTTTCAGATTTGGTGTTTACAAGTTAAAAAAAAACAAAAAAAACAAAAAAAAAAAAATATATATATATATATATATATATATATATTTATTTATTTATATTTTCCTAACACCCTAGACAATAAAATGGCGGTCGTTGCAATACTTTATGTCACACCGTGTTTGCGCAGCGGTCTTACAAGCACACTTTTTTTGGAAAAAGTACACTTTGACTTAAAAAAATAAGACAATAGTAAAGTTAGCCCAATATTTTTATATCGTGAAAGATAATGTTATGATGAGTAAACTGATACCCAACATGTCATGCTTCAAAATTGCATCCGCTCGTGGAATTGTGACAAATGTTCCCCTTAAAAATCTCAACAGGTGACGTTTAAAAATTGACAGGTTACAGGTTTAGAGTTAGAGGAGGTCTAGTACAAGAATTATTGCTTGCACTCTAACGATCGCTACAATACCTCACATGTGTGGTTTGAACACCGTTTTCATATGAAGCCGCGACTTGCGTATGCGTTCGCTTCTGTGCGCAAGATCGGCAGAACGGGGTGCTTAAATTTTTTTTTTTTTTTACACTGTCCTTTAAAAAAAAAATTGGGTCACTTTTATTCCTATTACAAGGAATGTAAACATCCCTTGTAATAGAAAAAAAGCATGACAGGTCCTCTTAAATATGAGATCTGGGGTCAAGAAGACCGCCGATCTCATATTTACACTAAAATGCACAATATAGTATATATATATATATATATATATATATATATATATATATATATATATATATATATATATATATATATATAAAAAAAACTAAATAAAATATAATAATGTAATTATTTTTTTTACCCAATTTTTTGTTTTTAACCCTTTAAGAGTATTGGGCAGAAGTGAAGTTTGACATTGCTATGGAGCCAAGCGGGAGCCATATTTCCCTCACTCGGCATCCAGGCAGTGAGGGGAAAGAACTCGATCATCCCTGCCGCTACTGATGGCTCCGGTAAGCAGCGGAGTCGACCGGACCACTTTTATCTGAAAGAGGACCGCTGTCCATTTTTTAAAATACTGGGGTTATGGCAGCTAGCTGCTGCCATAACAACGGTATTTATCATCAAAGTAGCGACATATAACGACATCGGGTGGTCCTTAGTGGTTAAAGTCTTGTTTTTTTATAAAAAAATAATAATGAACATGTTAGTTATAATTACCTGCTCTGTTTAGTGGTTTTGCACAGAACAGCCCGATCATCCTCTTCTCGGGTCCTAAGCTGACGATCCTGGCCCCTCACTCCTGCCAGGTGCCCCCACAGCGATGTGCGCGAGAGCCAGGTTTCTCCCAGCTCCCCTGCTCCTCATTGGCTCAGGTACAGCAGTGCGAGCCATTGTTTCCTCTTGCTGTCAATCAGAGCCAGTGATGAGGGAGTGGGGGCGGGGCCGATCCCGGCTTTGTCTTATGAACACGCAGAGCAGGGCTAGGGAGCGAGCATGCACGAGTGTCCCTATAGCAAGCAGCTTGCTATGGGTACACTTGGCGGGGTGGTGGGGCCAGGAGTGCCGGCGGGAGACCCCAGAAGAGGAGGATTGAAGTTGCTGTGTGCAAAACCATTGCACAGAGCACGTAGGTATAACATGTTTGTAATTTTATTTTATTTTTATAAAAAAAAGCTTTACAAGCACTTTAATACAATGCACATCAACATAGATTAATGAGGGCCCTAAAGGGGTAGAGAATGTTCAAGTAGCAAAGTACCTTAGCAATTAAGGTAAAGGTGTATTCACTTTTATTACCCAATCATATTTAAAAACAAAAAATATTTTGCATATAATTGGACGATTGAGGCAAACACAGCTTAAAGCGGATCTCCACCCTAAAGTGAGGTCGCGCTGATCGGCACCCTCCCCCCCTCCGGTGTCACATTTGACACCTTTCTAAAGACAGGTATTTGCACCCACTTCCGGACACACGTCACGGGCAAAAGACGGGTTTTTCCTGACTTCCCGTCTGTCGCCCGTTGTGTGCTGGGAACACTCGGCTCCCAGCACACAGCGTGTGAGCCAATCGGCGGGCGCAGCGCGACTCGCGCATGCGCCGTAGGGAACCGGGCAGTGAAGCCGGAGCGCTTCACTTCCTGGTTCCCTCACCGTGGATGGAGGGGGGAGCAGCAGGGTGACGAGCGATCGCTCGTCCTCTGCTGCGGATGCCGCTGGACTCCAGGACAGGTAAGTGTCCTAATATTAAAAGTCAGCAGCTGCAGTATTTGTAGCTGCTGGCTTTTATAATTTTTTTTTGAGCGCACATCCGCTTTAACCCTATTTACTAAGATTGGTGAACGTCAGCTATGCAAACAGTCTCTACAACAAAGATTTGATGTTTTTCAAATCAAAGTAGTAGTTCCCAAGTTAAAGGGTTTGTAAAGGATTTTTTTTTTATCTTAATAGCTTTCTTTACCTTAATGCAGTGCTGTTTTCATGTCCTCATTGTTCGTTTTTGCTCTCAAGTTGCTGTAATTCTTCTCTGATCTCCACACTTCCTGGTTGTCTGTTTCCTGATGACCACAGTACAGGGAGCTTTCTCTCTGTGGTCACTAATCAAGGAGGTGTGATTACTGTGCGTCTAAAACCCCACAGCACCAATCAGTTTCGTTTTCCAAACCATCACAGAAGCAGGAAACCACATGCAAAAACGAAACTAGAAACTACAGTTACATTATATGATTGATTTTTATCTATTTTTAATCATTTTTAAAAGGAATCAGTTAAAGTGGAGGTTCACCCGAAAACGTAATTTTTAACCTTAGATTGATGCTCATTTTGTCAAGGGGAATCGGGTAGTTTTTTCAAAATCGAAGCAGTACTTACCGTTTTAGAGAGCGATCTTCTCCGCCGCTTCCGGGTATGGGCTGCGGGACTGGGCGTTCCTATTTGATTGACAGGCTTCCGACGGTTGCATACATCGCGTCACGATTTTCCGAAAGTAGCCGAACATCGGTGCGCAGGCGCCGTATAGAGCCGCATCGACGTTCGGCTTCTTTCGGCTACTCGTGACACGCTGTATGCGACCGTCGGAAGCCTGTCAATCAAATAGAAACGCCCAGTCTCGAAGACCATACCCGGAAGCGGCGGAGAAGATCGCTCTGTAAAACGGTAAGTACTGCTTTGATTTAAAAAAAAACTACCCGATTCCCCTTGACAAAATGAGCATCAATCTAATGTTAAAAACATTTTTTCGGGTGAACTCCCGCTTTAACTATTATGTCTCTATATACCCTGTAAACAGTAATTTCAGCAAAAAAAATGTTTTCCTTTACAACTCCTTTAAATCATGTACTACTAAAGGAGTAGAGAATATTACATTTGAGCGCTTAAAACGAAGGGCTGTGTCATGCAAAGGTTTTATCTGCTAGAGTTTTTACACCCTCTCTATCAGATGGGAGTACATTTTTCTAGTTGATTTCAAAGGATCATAATATTTCTGTTTTACTTTTACAACACGGTAGAGATTATCACATCATTTTTGACATTTTTACATGCTCATTATCTGATAAATCAGGGGAAGAAAATGTGTTTTGTGAAGATGATATTTTGAGGACTCAGATACTCGTGAAATTTTTAGCAGCTTCAGGTGCATTGCAAGGTTACAGCAACTGGGGCAATGATCAAAGGTCTACCAGCCCTTGCCCCGAGTCTCCAGAGAGCACAGTGAAGAGATGAGATAAGGGGGACCTTAAAAAAGTTCACTATGGCACTTCAAAACTTTTCACCCTTAGGCCTAGTACACACGACCGAGGAACTCGTCAGAAAAGACACATCGTTTTCCTCGACGAGTTCCTTGTTAGGCTTGTCGGAACTCGACAAGCTTCCTTTGCGTACACACGGTCAAGACAAAATCTCCTCGTTCTCAAACGCGTGACGTACAACACATACAATGGCAGGGGGGAGTTAAATTCCACTGGCACAACTCTTGGGGCTGCTTTTGCTAATCTCATGTTACTGGGTGTTAAGTAAAAGTTTGGTAAGAGACGATTTGCACTTTTCAGTCTGTTACAGCGTGAAAAATGTGCTATCTCCATTACAAACGCTACTTTTACCGAAGGTGCGCTCCCGTCTTATACTTTACTCTGAGCATGCGCGGGTTTCTTAGCATACACACGATCGTGTTTCTCGTCGAAAACCAGCCCGACGAGGAAATTGAGACTCCCGACGAGGAAAAAGAGAAATTGTTCTCTTTTTTCCTCGTCGAGTTCCTCGACAGTTTCCTCGATGAAAAATGTACACACGACCGGTTTCCTCTGCAAAAAAGCTCTCCCACCAAGTTTCTTGATGGATTCTATCGAGGAAAACGGTCGTGTATACGAGGCCTATCTGAAACAGGATGTAAAGTTGGCCATACATTGTGCAATTTTCAAAACTGGGCAACATTTGCTCAGTGGATGGCCCAACACCCCTCAATTGAAAAATCTAAAAAGCCAGGCAGAAAACTGTTGGCCAAAAAGCTCCTGCATCCAATCAAGTATTTTGCAAACCTGTTGAGTTCTGAGGAAAGGGCCGGTACCCCTGGAAGGCTTTCAGCTAGTGCTGTGTCTAGCCATGTCATAGATGGAGACAGTTTATGTATTACATGCCTGCTAAGCATAGAGCGTAGAGTCAACAACAATATTATTTACATGCTGGATTTTATTATTTGTGAGTATATATCCTTTTTATTTTACTAATAAATATTCTTAATACTTCACAATGCCAGGGCACCCTGTTTCTTAGGCTTCTGTGTACTCCCAGAACTCCCAGTCTGTACATGAGTTGGTGGCCAAAGAGTATAAATAAATATGTAATACCTTAAAGCGGATGTGCCACTAAAAACATGTATTAAAAGCCAGCAGCTACAAATACTGCAGCTGCTGACTTTTAATATAAGGACACTTACCTGTCCTGGAGTCCAGCGGTGATCGCAGCAGATGACGAGCGATCGCTCGTCACCCTGCTGCTCCCCCCTCCATCCACGGTGAGGGAACCAGGAAGTGAAGCGCTCCGGCTTCACTGCCCGGTTCCCTACGGCGCATGCGCGAGTCGCGCTGCGCCCGCCGATTGGCTCCCGCTGTGTGCTGGGAGCCGAGTGTTCCCAGCATACAACGGGGGACGGACGGAAGGTAAGGAAAAAACCCGTCCTTTGCCCGTATCGTAGGGCCGGAAGTGGGTGCAGATACCTGTCTGTAGACAGGTATCTGCACCCCCCTCCCCCCTGAAAGGTGTCAAATGTGACACCGGAGCGGGGGAGGGTTCCGATCAGCGGGACTCCACTTTAGAGTGGAGATCCGCTTTAAGTGTGACTTGAGAATGAAATTGGTGCCAACATTCCGGAAATGATGGACTTTTAAGGCACCCAATCAAAATTAATCTTGCAAAGCCAATTGTACAAATATATAAAGACTTTCCCAACCTCTTTAAAGCGGAGGTTCACCCAAATGACATCTATATCAGACCAACTTCTTTATACTTCTAACATGTACAGTCCGCATTTTTTTTACGCTGTACATACCGTATAATCTATATTTGCAATCTGGCTTCCGGGTACTTCTCCCCACGGGAGTAGGCGTTTCTATTCTGAGGAGGAATGTCCTCTGGGAGGTCGCCCAGATGATTGACGTCCTTTCAGAAAAAGTTCCCCCCCCCGTGGATAAGGCCCCGCCCCCCGTATTGCGTAGGCGCGTCACGAGTCAGTGTTGTTTCCGAAAGAAGCCGAACATGCAGAGCTGTGAGTCGGCTCTATACGGCGCCTGCGCACCGACTAGGAGCCGTGTAGAGCTGACTGCGCAGGCGCCGTATTGAGCTTCTTCATGTTCGGCTCCTTTCGGAAACACTGACTTGTGACGCGCCTACGCAATACGGGGGGCGGGGCCTTATCCGCCGGGGGGAACTTTTTCTGAAAGGACGTCAATCATCTGGGCGACCTCCCAGAGGACATTCCTCCTCAGCATAGAAACGCCTACTCCCACGGGAGAAGTACCTGGAAGCCAGATTGCAAATATAGATTATACTGTATGTACAGCGTAAAAAAAAAAATGCGGACTGTACATGTTAGAAGTATAAAAGAAGTTGGTCTGATATAGATGTTATTTGGGTGAACCTCCACTTTAATATAGAGAAACCCTCAAAATAACTTTCCAGTTTCAGGGAACCCCAGCTAATAATCACTATATCTAGTCTACATCTCATGGTAAATTTGTGTGGTTATCTGTTGGAAGAGCAAGGAAAAACAAGGGTGGGACTTTAAATGAGGCATGCACCCCAGGAGGACAACGGTAACGATGGACATTGGCAAGTAATTGATCCGGTAGTACCAAACAAATAATATGAAAGCATTGCGTGATAACAATGGACAATCAGTTATTTAATAGCATGATAATTATACAATAAATACAGTAATCACATGATAAAACTGTTACAATAATCAAAGGAATATTGTGTAACTTACAACAGTTCATGGTATTGGTAATCAACATAATTGGAACAGGTACATACTGGGAATGATGTCAAGAAAAGGGGGGGCCAGTTCATTGGAGCGTGTCTCCATGGTATATAGATATAGTATTAATACGTTGGTACAATCCACTAATATAAAGAAGAGATAATTGATACTAGAGTGTCAAATAGTGACAAACGGGGAGCATCTAATAGCTCACAGTAATATATAGTAAGTGCATAATGTAGCCATTATACAATCTCCAATTCGTTGGGGTATCTCCAGATTCCATTATAGTCGATGTATAGAAGGGGGGGGGGTTAAAAGTATAATAGCAGCTGGTAAAAGGGGGCATCTAGTGGCTCCTTCATAGTTCTCATAGCCATGGTATAATACATTCGATATATAAAAGTTGGTAGATGGTAAACTGGCAACGAACAAGGAAAGGGGGGCGTCTATTGGCTCAACGCGTTTCGTGGCTACTGCCACTCTTCAGGAGCAGGGTATGAGGTAGGTGTCTGTAGATATTAAACACAAAATATAATTTAGAATAAGGGTATGCATAGTAAACCCAGTCTAGGGGGCAGGGGAGAAGGAATAGAGTAATAACTATTCCCCAAGGTACTTACAGGTATGTCGAGACCATGGAAACAAGCCAGGGGTGCAGAAAAGTGGCCGGATAGGTAACAGCCCACGGGAGCTGCGGTGGGCTAAACCCACCACAGGATGGAACTGATCCAGTGAAAAGCGCTGAATTCTCCCAATGGCGGACTCATGGGTGCATGGAGGTTGGTATGACTACATATAAAAAAAAGTGATCTGTGAAAATAAAATAAAAATATAAAAAGTAGGAGCTAGTAGTAGCTGGGACGTAAAACAATGTGGCACCAACAAAAGATAAATAATAATCTGTGGGAAGAACTTTGGTGGTAAGTGAAAAGAATCCCACCTTACAGATAGCTTAAAAGTTCACTGGTGTCAGTGGTTACTTATTTGAAAGGCAGAAATTTCTCAATGGTCAAGGAAGCCCCAACAGCCTCTGAAGGAACACCGATTGAGAAAGGATGATCTTTCAAGAAAGCAAATAGACAGGAAAGAGATAAGGGGGCCTTAAAAAAGGTTTACTTTGGTACTCCAAAACTTTTCACCCTTACTGGAGATGATCACTGTAACAGGATATAAAGTTGGCCATACACTACAAATTTCAAAACTGGACGAAATGTGCTAAGTGGCCCAATGCCCCTCAATTGGAAAATCTAAGAAGCCAGGCCAGAAAACTGTTAGTTAAAAAATGTGACTGCATCCAATTAAGTATTTTGACAGCCCATGGAGTTCTGAGGAAAGAGCCGGTACCCATGGAAGGCTTCAGCTAGTGCCGTATCTAGCCATGTCATGGATGTAGTTTATGTATTACATGCCTGCTAAGCGTAGAGGAGTCATCAACAACACTATTATTTACATGCCGGATTTTATGCTATATATCATTTTTATTTTACTAATAAATACTCTCTTCATGCTTCATGAGGCCAGGGCACCCTGTTTCTTTGGTATCTGTGCACTCCCAGATCTCCTTGTCTGTACATAAGCTAGTGGCCAAGAAGTACGTTGAAAATGATAGAGTATATACTTACAACGGAAAATAGGTGCTACAATGTCATCAGATTATCAGAAGCACTGACGTGTTGGATTTTGTCCTGAACATACAGGGCTTTACCAAGATGAGAGGTAAGGGAAAATAATTTTAGGGGGGTTAGAGGCTGCAATTAAACGTGACAGAGGTTAGCCATTCTCATTTTAAAAATAATTTGTCTTTATTGTAGCTTGTGGCCCCACAGAGACAGGGAGATAGGAAGTGAAACTTCCCCAACATAAACACAGACAGCAGTTAAAATTGAAAGAAAAATTAAATGAGATTTTTAGGTACGAAGAATATATAATACCTTAAGTGTGACTTGAAATTGGTGATAACATTCCGGAAATTATGTACAGTATAACGAGAGAACATGTTACGGTATATGGGGCTTTTAAGGCACCCAATCAAAATAAATTTGGCAAAGCCAATTGTACAAAGATCTAGAGAAGACTTTCGTTACCCCTTTAATATAGAGAATCCCTTAAAATAACTTTCCGGTTTCAGGGAACCCCAGCTAATAATCACTATATCTAGTCTACAACTCATGGTAAATTAATGTAATGGTCAGTTGGAAGAATGCCCCGTACCTTGGTGGACAGTGGGAAGAATGCCACTTTACAAATACCTAAAAAGATTACTGGTGTCAGTGGTTACTGATTTGAGAGGTGAAATTGCTCATTGGTCAAGGAACCCCCAACAGCCTCTGTAGGAACACTGGTTGAGAAAGGATGATCTAGAGAGGCTGGTATGTTTGTCAAAAAAACATATTTGAAGAGGACTGTCTAGGACGGTGCTAGGTTTACAGTGCTAGGGTTTTTTTTGCTTCCTATGTTTAGGTCATTGACCTCCATTGTTTGCTGTTGTAAGACAGGAAAGTGCATCTGTAGAGCATAACGCCCAATGGTCCCTCAGTTGGAGAGACTATGGGGTTAATTTACTAAAATTGGAGTGAAAAATATGGTGCAGCTCTGCATAGAAATCAATGAGCTTCCATTTTTTTTTGTCAAAGCTTAATTGAACAAGCTGACGTTAAAAGCCGATTGGTTACTATGCAAATGATGTTCCGCCCAATACCTCCTGCTGTCTAGCTCGCTCGTCACCCCCTCCGAAACTTGCCTTCAGGACTTCTCCCGAGCCTCTCCAATCCTCTGGAATTCCCTAGCCCAATCTGTCTAACTATTTCCAACTCTATCCACTTTTAGATCCCTGAAAGCTTTTCTCTTCAGAGAAGCCTATCCCAACAACTGTACGTTTATTTTCTTAATCAGCTCATCCCACACATTTATTACCTTTTGTATCAATTGACCCTCCCTCTTAGATTGTAAAAACTCTAATGAGCAGGGCCTTCTGATTCTTCCTGTATTGAATTGTATTGCAACTGTACTGTCTGCCCTCATGTTGTAAAGCGCTGCGCAAACTGTTGGTGCAATATAAATCCTGTATAATAATAATAATAATAATAATAATAATAATAATAATAATAATAATAATATAGCACTACCCCCGAAGGAGCTGCTGGTTTGTTTTGGGTCTACGCTCTGGTTGTCAACCCCTGAAGTTGGCTCAAAACCCTCCCTCGACACAACTGGTATAATGGGAATTGTGGACCCAAAGGAATCGTTGGAGGGCGCAATATCCCGTCACACTACATCAAATAATGTAAATTAATGGTTACCTTGAGTTAAATTTATCCTGCAGTATGACAGATAGACTGTAAACAGTTTTCAGCTTAACCAGAGTGACACTTTACTTGTTAAGATAAAGCAAAGAAACAAGGGTAAAACAGTGATGAACTTCTCGCAGAGCCCTGCAGATTCAGAAACAGTAACAACAAATAAGTGTAAGTTAAACTACAATGTCTATACAGACCTGTGCAAGCACACAGCAAGGGGATTCCCTCAATAAGGCATCCACATTGAACATTGCCAAACCTCACCCAGCTTTCTCGCTCAACAATACTGCACAGTATAATAAAACCAGTTACTCAATTAGAGAATATGAAATGGATATCCGTAATCTGCAATAACTAAGTAGGCAGTCTTTAAGTGGTATACCCAACGTGGTTTGGTTGATCAGACTAAACCTCAATTCAAAATTATCCCAAGAGTCCATGCACTGATACGTAGGCATGTGTTGGCGCGCAAGGGGTAATTTGTAATCCAATGTGGTAATAAATAAACTGGCAAAAGAGCCCCAAACAGTGAAATCACGCTGGCCAATGTGGACGATCCACCCTCCAACAACACAGTCAGTAGGTCTTGGGCAGGTGCCTGTCTCACCCAACCAGTTCAGGCCTCGTCTCTCCGTGACACTCCGTTCGCGATCTCCGATCACAGTCTTGCTAGACGGCAGCCTCTGGTTCTCAGACAGGTCGCAGGGCTACTGGAAGCCCGTCCGATCACTCCATCAGAGGTAGGCCTCAGTTCCGGCCTACTTCCGTGAGGACACTTCCACAGGGGGGCCCTATAATCTCCTATTGCCCGGGGGCCCCATGAGTTGTCAGTCCGCCCCTGGACGTGTCCTACTGAGATATGTTTTCACTGTAAGCAAAGCACATCAAATGCAGCCTATTGTTACATCTTGGCATTGATTTACTAAAACCGGAGAGTTTAAAATCTGCTGTGCATAGTAGCCAATCAGCTTCTAACTTCAGCTTGTTCAATTAAGCTTTGACAATAAACCCTGGAAGCTGATTGGTTGGTTTCTATGCAGAGCTGCACCAGATTTGCACTCTCCAGTTTTAGTAAATCAACCCCATTGTCTTCAAATGCAAAAGGCATCACTTGACCTGTTTCCATAAGAGGAGAGAAGCATCATAAGTGTCATAAGCCACTCACCATACAGACCGCTATACCACCACATCCTTCCTACCAGATCTATCTAAAATGATCAGACCAATGCCATTCGGGAGAGAAATTGTTGTCCATGTTTTAACAAAACAACCAAAATATAAAACATTCCATAACCACTTTAAGAGTGTGCACTTTCACCCCCTTCCTGCCCAGGCCAATTTTTAGCTTTCAGAGCTGTCACACTTTGAATGACAATTGCGCGGTCATGCAACTGTACCAATATTTTTATAAAAAATTGTTTTAGACATACTGTATAGAAATGTATTTTGGTGGTATTTAATCACCATTGGGTTTTTTATTGTTTTGCTAAACAAACGTTTTAAGGAAACAAAACAAAAATTTGTTTCTGTTACACAATTTAGCATAAAAGTCATTTTTATTCACTGATGTGTGCAGATGAGGCTGCACTGAGGGGCACAGATGAGGCTGCACTGATGGGCACTAATGAGTATGCACCGAATAGCACTGATGAGGCTGCACTGTGACCTGGGAAAGGGGTATGTAAACAGTGCATCAGCAGATGCTGCTAAAGTGCTGACAGGGGATGGAGCTCATCCTGGCTCCTGCAATGGTTCAAGGAAGGAAGGGTGACCCCTGAAAGTTGCACATCTATGGTGTCCTGCTGCAATGAATAAAGTGGCAACCTCAGCCTGGACTCCAACCAGGTTACACCCCCAACACGTTTCAATGGAGAAGTGCGTTAGTACAGTGCAGTACAGTTAGTACAGTACTATGGAGTTAGCACAGTGGTAGTCTATGGAGAAGTGAGTTAGCACAGTGGTAGTGTATGGAGAAGTGAGTTAGCACAGTGGTGCTCTATGGAGAAGTGAGTTAGCACAGTGGTGCTCTATGGAGAAGCGAGTTAGCACAGTGGTGCTCTATGGAGAAGCGAGTTAGCACAGTGGTGCTCTATGGAGAAGTGAGTTAGCACAGTGGTGGTCTATAAATAAGTGAGTTAGTACAATGGTGTTCTATGGAGAAGTGTGTCAGTACAGTGGTGCTTTATGGAGAAGTGAGTTAGTACAGTGGTGCTCTACAGAGAAGTGAGCTAGTACAGTGGTGCTCTATGGAGAAGTGAGTCAGTACAGTGGTGCTTTATGGAGAAGTGAGTTAGTACAGTGGTGCTCTACAGAGAAGTGAGCTAGTACAGTGGTGCTCTACGGAGAATATAAAAGTGATAATCAGCGCCAAAACAATAATAATAAATCTTAAATAATAAAATACATAAGAGCTGCTCCTCAAAAAACAATCTTAATTGTGATAAATGCAAAAACGTGTAGAGGGCGCTCAACCACTCAGTGATAATAAATGGTTAATGATAAAAAGATAAATTAAAATAAATTAATTTAAACTGTATCTAAATATAAATATAGTTGAATAATACTACATTCCAATAGTGTCTCTGTGTCCAAAGGAATCTGTAAACATAGTCCCAATAAGTGTTCAAACAATGTATCACATGTGAATGAAAAGAAAAGAAAAAAAAACGAAAAAAACAACAAATCTTCTTTCTTGAGTGTTCTTTGTGCAAAAAGGAAAAGCCGTCACCAACAAATCCAATCTTCTTAATCACCCTCTAATTGGTGTTAAAGCAAACAAATGTGCTTACCAGAATAAATGGACTATTATCGTTAAACAATAGTCAGCTAGACATATGCAGGATTGTGCCTGCATGCACATCGGACAGGAGATCACCAGTAAGCCTCAATGCCAGGGATTCCAGATGGGATATATAATGAAAAAAGGCAATGGAGATGCCAATAGTGTGATACCACTTTAAAATTTATTGTACATAAAATTAAAAAAACCAAAAAGACAAAATGGCCCAGATGGCCTCTTACTTCTAAAAGTGCCTACCCGGCACTGGGGCTGCTGGCGTGTCACCACTACCTTGCGGTGCGGTAATGAATAGGGTCGTCTGGTCCGGCGCTGTCTCCGCAGCGCGGCTCGGCGTCCCAGCTGGCAGCTCGTGAGGGCAGGGAGGCACGTATCGTGATCGGGTCCGCCTCCGACGTACGTTTCGTCAGGTACAACGTCTTCAGGGGGGCGTGCCCGATCACGATACGTGCCTCCCTGCCCTCACGAGCTGCCAGCTGGGACGCCGAGCCGCGCTGCGGAGACAGCACCGGATCAGACGACCCTATTCATTACCGCACCGCAAGGTAGTGGTGACACGCCAGCAGCCCCAGTGCCGGGTAGGCACTTTTAGAAGTAAGAGGCCATCTGGGCCATTTTGTCTTTTTGGTTTTTTTAATTTTATGTACAATAAATTTTAAAGTGGTATCACACTATTGGCATCTCCATTGCCTTTTTTCATTATATATCCCATCTGGAATCCCTGGCATTGAGGCTTACTGGTGATCTCCTGTCCGATGTGCATGCAGGCACAATCCTGCATATGTCTAGCTGACTATTGTTTAACGATAATAGTCCATTTATTCTGGTAAGCACATTTGTTTGCTTTAACACCAATTAGAGGGTGATTAAGAAGATTGGATTTGTTGGTGACGGCTTTTCCTTTTTGCACAAAGAACACTCAAGAAAGAAGATTTGTTGTTTTTTTCGTTTTTTTTCTTTTCTTTTCATTCACATGTGATACATTGTTTGAACACTTATTGGGACTATGTTTACAGATTCCTTTGGACACAGAGACACTATTGGAATGTAGTATTATTCAACTATATTTATATTTAGATACAGTTTAAATTAATTTATTTTAATTTATCTTTTTATCATTAACCATTTATTATCACTGAGTGGTTGAGCGCCCTCTACACGTTTTTGCTCTACGGAGAAGTGAGTTAGTACAATGGTGCTCTCTGGAGAAGTGAGTTAGTACAGTGGTGCTCTATAAAGAAGTGAGTTAGTACAATGGTGCTCTACGGAGAAGTGAGCTAGTACAGTGGTGCTCTATGGAGGAGTTAGTACAGTGGTGCTCTATGGAGAAGTGAGTTAGTACAGTGGCGCTCTATGGAGAAGTGAGTCAGTACAGTGGTGCTCTATAAAGAAGTGAGTTAGTACAATGGTGCTCTATGGAGAAGTGAGTTAGTACAATGGTGCTCTATGGAGAAGTGAGTTAGCACAGTGGCGCTATATGGAGAAGTGAGTTAGTACAGTGGTGCTCTATGGAGAAGTGAGTTAGTACAATGGTGCTCTATGGAGAAGTGAGTTGGTACAGTGGTGCTCTATAAAGAAGTGAGTTAGTACAATGGTGCTCTATGGAGAAGTGAGTTAGTACAATGGTGCTCTATGGAGAAGTGAGTTAGTACAATGGTGCTCTATGGAGAAGTGAGTTAGTACAGTGGTGCTCTATAAAGAAGTGAGTTAGTACAATGGTGCTCTATGGAGAAGTGAGTTAGCACAGTGGTGGTCTATGGAGAAGTGAGTTAGTACAGTGGTGCTCTATGGAGAAGTGAGTTAGTACAGTGGTGCTCTTTGGAGGAGTTAGTACAGTGGTGGTCTATGGAGAAGTGTGCCAGTACAGCGGTGCTCTATGGAGAAGTGTGCCAGTACAGTGGTGCTCTATGGAGAAGTGTGCCAGTACAGCGGTGCTCTATGGAGAAGTGTGCCAGTACAGTGGTGCTCTATGGAGAAGTGTGCTAGTACAGTGGTGCTCTATGGAGAAGTGTGCTGTTACAGTGGTGGTTTGTGGAGAAGTGTGCCAGTACAGAGGCTTTTCAGCCTACTTGATCCAAAAATGTATACAAAAAATGCATTGGCTGGAGTTGGACTTTAATACAAATTGACTTTCAATGGAGTCAAATCTAGTGTGCAAACATCAGAGAAGCAAAGTCTACTAATGTTGTGTGCAAAGAAACCAAACATCAAGGGTGTAAACAGAAAAGGAATAATCCCAGGATGTTCTTCGTGTTGTAATAAAATTTCATGTAATGAACTCGTAACCTGTCAGCACCGCACAATTAGTCAAATCATCACAAAAACATGTGTAGCCTATTAATCTGGCATCAACCAGACCTGAACTAGATCCCACAGAGGCAGCACAGTACTAAATGCATACGGAATGTTGGTTTATTTAGGGTTCTTTCAGCCTGGAGGTAATATGATCTGTGGTGGATTCTTTTTCAGAGGGCAGTTTTTTTTCTCCTTTACTATTTTTTTTAATTGCCAAACAGCAGTTTTTCAATGTTTAGCAACTTGCCGACCAGCCGCCGTCGTTTTACGGCGGCAGGTTGGCTCCCCTGCGCGAGAGCCCGTAGCTATACGTCGACTCTCGCGCAGGCCACGGCGGGCGGGATTGCCGCCGGGCTCACGTGATCGCTCGTTACAGAGCAGGGACCGGGAGCTGTGTGTGTAAACACACAGCTCCCGGTCCTGTCATTCAAAGCACTCTGCCTGACACATAAGTGCATCCATGGGAAGGCTCCGCAATATCTTTGCGACAAGATAGAACCTCACAACTCGAATCGCGTTCTGCGATCCACCGACCAAAATCTGGTCAAGGTACCAAAAACCAAATACAAGTCTAAAGGAGAAAGAAGGTTTGCTTTCCATGGTCCTAGACTATGGAACGCTTTACCAAACAGCATTCGGTTGGAGGAAAACCACCTGACTTTCAGAAAACAGATCAAAACTCTGCTCTTTTGATGGCATGAGACACGAACAACTAGCGCCCAGAGGCGATTCAGTTTGCATGTGCCGCGCTTTATAAAATTTTCATTCATTCAAATGCTGATCTTCTGTTCATACAATGAATGAATAGAAGATCAGTCATTTCCCCTATTGAGGCCACCCCCCCTACAGTTAGAACACACCCAGGGAACATACTTAACCCCTTTCCCGCCCCCTAGTGTTAACCCCTTCACTGCCAGTGGCATTTTTATAGTAATCCAATGCATTTTTATAGCACTGATCGCTATAAAAATGCCAATGGTCCCAAAAATGTGTCAAGTGTCCGCCATAATGTCGCAGTACCGAAAAAAAACGATGATCGCTGCCATTACTAGTAAAAAAAAAAATTTACTATTTTGTAAACGTATGTAGAAGAATATGTATCGGCCTAAACTGAGGAACTTTTTTATATATTTTTGAGGGATATTTATTATAGCAGAAAGTAAAAAATATTCTTTTTTTTCAAAATTGTCGCTCTATTTTTGTTTATAGCGCAAAAACTAAAAACCGCAGAGGTGATCAAATACCACCAAAAGAAAGCTCCATTTGTGGGAAAAAAAAGGACGCCAATTTTATTTGGGAGCCACGTCGCACGACCACGCAATTGTCAGTTAAAGCGACGCAGTGCCGAATCGCAAAAAGTGCTCTGGTCTTTGATCAGCAATATGGTCCGGGGGTTAAGTGGTTAGCCGCGCCACAACTCTGAGCCAAACATTTGTCTCAGGCTTCGTACACACGACCGAGTTTCTCTGCAAAAACCAGCAAGAAACTTGCTGGGAGATAGTTTTTTGCAGAGGAAACCGGTCGCGTGTACATTTTCGTAGAGGAAACTGTCGAGAAACTCGACGAGCCAAAAAGAGAGCAAGTTCTCTATTTCCTTGACGGGAATGGAGAAAATTGGCTTGTCGAGTTTCGACGGCTTCACAAGGAACTCGACGAGCAAAACGATGTGTTTCGCCCGTCGAGTTTCTCGGTCGTGTGTACGAGGCCTCACAGTTGTGATGCGGCCCCATTGATTTCAATGGGCACGTTTGATAGGTGGTGCTGCCTGTCAATCTCTGCAGTCCGTATGGGAATTTAAAAACAAACATCTTTGGCTTGTTATCTCTGGACTTAACAAATACTTATTGACCCCTACACTTAGAGTGGTGCTCTTGTTCTTTCACAGTGCTTTCCAGAAATAAATGCCTGATAAGAAGTTCCAACCTACCTTTACTCAAAAAAAAAACAAAAAAAAAAAACATGTTTTTATTGCTGTTTTGTCCATGTTGCAGTAATTAGTGGGAATGCTTTAATAACCATTCCCAGTATTGATATCCGTAAATTTATTATTTTTTAGACACTTTTTTTTTTAACATTGAAGTCAATGAGAACATCCTTTTTACCGCTTCAAATCACACACGCGGTGCCAAAAGTTTCAGCTCCTTCATACTTTCACTTACAGACACCAAACAAACTTTAAAACGGTCACAAAATATTCAGCTATCCAAACATGACTTTTCAGATTGATATCTTTTATAGTTTTTGTGAAAAAGCAAATTTACGTTTAGTGTTTTTTTTTTTGAAAATGTTATCGGTTATAATGTATTCCTATGGAAGTGATTTAGAGTGTGTCATGTGACCATTACAGTGCAGATCATTGAAAAAAAAAATTATCTTTAAAAAAAGGGGGAACAAATTGCTCTCACGCCCACAAGATCTCCTTGTCATACACAATTTATATATCAAAACTTAGGTATTTTTGTCTGGTTTCAGGCAATGTGATCAGTTTTGTGATACGCATTTTATTTTTAGTTCGTGGAGCTTCTAAAGGACAAGAGCCCCAACATTTATCTCATTGACTGTAATGTTAAAAAGTCTAAAAAATGTTTCTGCAAAACGCACAAAGACACTCTTTTTTAAATCGCTGACATGGCCACATTTTTAAGTTTATCAACATAAATTTTATACCGCTTCGTTCACAAAAGCCTTGTGTTTCAAACGGTGAAGTCGCTGTATCGATCGCATGTACGGTTGTGGATTTATTAAGGTTTGTTTGAAGGCTTTATTCATGTATTTGGTCTGTGAATTAAAAGGCGTTTGTAATGCTATTTCTTTCCATAAATATCTTTTTACCTCAGTGCAATATTCCTCCTCACTGACCTGGGGGGGGGGGGGGAACCTCTTGAGGGGGAGGGGCGACCAGGAAGTCAGGATACTCTCTACTTTGCAAATAGAGAAAGGAGCCGTGTGTCCTAAAGATAGTGTAGTGGTTATGGTGAATGGCTTTGGTGTGGGCTCAGCAATTCAGCTATTCAGCATTCCCACGCGCATTTTCCTCAGGAAATGCATTGTCTAGTTCCCCTAACATTTTGTGCCAGGAAATTATTTACTTAGTATGGAAACCACCAGTGGCGGCCCGGGCCGTCCATTAGGGGCGCACAGGTGCTGCCCCCCCATCCATGCGCTTGGCCCCCTGATCTACATGCAGGGCGCCGGATGCATGGATTCGAATTGAGTTTCTTTTTTTTTGAAGCATGTGACTAGAGTCGGAGGCTCTAATAGGCTTAAAAAAAGGGTGGACTCGGGGCGCAGAGCACTGCGCCTGAAGCCCACCCAGTTGTGTGGCAATAGCAAATGAATATTAACTATTGTAACACTGATTCTCCTTGCTGGAAACCACCAGCAATTAAATAAGACTGACAGAGGATTTCATCATTCTTTACACTATTCAAAAGAAAAAAAAAAAGTTTGGGCTGCGTTTTACTTTTAAAATTTTAAGTAAAAAAAATAGACAATCTGCACGTTCCTTCTTAATAATTTGCTAAATATATATATTTTTTCATTGTCAACTAGCCTACACGTGTGCCCCTTTTCCACATACAGTATTGTAAGACTATGAAATGGATAGTACAATGTAAGGAAGATCATGAAAGTAAATATCTCATTTATGTAAAATGTGACTATATTATTTTCTACAGCTGCTAGTAAAACACGAGGCTTACTTTATATTCATAGCCTTGTAAATTAATTGTTTTGGAGTTGGTGCTCTTTTGTATTTGTGCAACCACAATGTAATAAATGTCAAGATGACGGGTTTATTACATGAACATGAACCCTAGAAAATGACACAATACTTATTAAAATATTATAAAAAATATAACTATAACTATTAAGTTTGAAAGGCAGGCATGCAGTATTTATAAAAATCACTTTAAAGACATGATCATTGTAAATGATAATACAAGACAACATAAGAGTTATTTAAAAAAGGGGGCCATATGGGTGGCCTGATAGTAGACAAGGGTGGCGGGACTAGCGGAGAAGGTAATTACATACCACTAATGGTCCCTCCAGGCAAATATGGGTTCACTTCCGTGGATCGTGTTCCTTTATATGAGTATTCATTTTTTTAGTTTTACAATTTTTTAGTTGTATCTTTTTGAATTTGAGAATGGAAAAAGTGACCCGTGGACTGCTAAAATCATGGTCTGCTGGAAGTGCCAAAGCTCCCTTTATCAACTAGAGGTAAACATGCATTGCAGCACATGAAGGATTCCACTATAATTAGAGTACATCTGAGAAGATTTTAGGTGAACCGATACTCAAATGTTTATTTAAAGCAATGTTGCTGGAATGGACAAATAAATAATACAAGTCATTACATGGTTATCTTTTACCTGAACAAAATGGTGCACCATGCTCCCTCTTGCACATTTTCACTTAAAGGGGTTGTAAAAGATTTTTTTTTTTTTTCTAAATAGGTTCCTTTAACCCCCCTGGCGGTATTCCCGAGTTTGACTCGGGGTTAGATTTTTGTGCTAGGATCGGTAACCCCGAGTCAGACTCTGGCTTGCCTCGCTGGATCCACAGACAGTGTTTACTTACCTTGTCCCTGGATCCAGCAATGCCACCGCGCTGTGTGAGCGAGCGGGTCCTCGTTAGATTCACAGAGCGTCCTCCTGTGCCGCCGATCTCCATTCCCTGCGACGTTACGACGCACAGGAGCGGAGAACGGCGCCAAATTCAAAAACGTAAACAAACACATTACATACAGTATACTGTAATCTTATAGATTACAGTACTGTATGTAAAAATACACACCCCCCTTGTCCCTAGTGGTCTGCCCAGTGCCCTACATGTACTTTTATATAATAAAAACTGTTCTTTCTCCCTGCAAACTGTAGATTGACCATAGCAACCAAAAGTGTCCCTTTATGTTAAAAATGGTTTTAGAGCAGCTAGAAAACGGCAATAACAAATTATAATCACTTGCAGAATTGTGCGATAGCGATTTGTGGGGAAATTTGTCATAAAAAATTAAAAGTAATGACAGCGACAATTCTGCAACTGAGCAAATTTCAGTGATTTTGAGTTGATTACATTATTGAATAATTTGTATTATAATTATATTATTATTTGTTATAATTATTTATTATATTATAATTTACAATTTTGTTTTTAAAACAATTCATACCCGGGATGCCTATTAGACTCTTGTTTGGTCAGATTTAAGTGAGTTATTCCTAAGAATTACAGACCTACAGTATAAAACGCCAAATTTCCTTGCAAATGATGGTACCGCTTTCAGCACCTTTTTTCTGAAAGAATCATACCACCAGGGAGGTTAAGCTAGTGCATTGTTGGTTCACTTACCTTTTCCTTCGATTTCCATTCTAAATGTTTTTTTCTCTGTTTTCTTTGTCTGAATTTCTCACTTCCTGTTCCTCCTCAGTAAGCTGTTCTGGCTGACTAACCCCCAGCCAGATGATGGGGGCAAGCTTAATGAGGAGAAACAGGAAGTGAGAAATTCAGACAAAGAAAAAAACATTTAGAAGGGAAATCGAAGGAAAAGGAACCTATTTAGAAAAAAAAACAAAAAACGAACCTTTACAACCCCTTTAAAGCGGAGTTCCACCCAAAAAATTGAAGTTACGGTTTTTGGAACCCCCCCTCCGGTGTCACATTTGGCATCTTTTAGGGGGAGGGGGGAGCAGATACCTGTCTAATACAGGTATTTTGTTCCCACTTCCGGGCATAGATAGCGGATATCTATGCCACATCTGGCGCCTCCCCCCCGCTGTCTTCTGGGAGACACACATGTCCCAAAAGACAGCAGGGGCCATTCAGATCGTGCAGCGTGCATGTGCAGTAGGGAACCAGGAAGTGAGGCCGCAAGGTCTCACTTCTTGATTCCATTAAAAAAAATGGCGGCGCCTCCACCCAAGAGCCGAAGGACAGATCGGCTTCAGGTGCCGACATCGCGGATACCCTAGACAGGTAAGTGTCCATATTTTAAAAGTCAGCAGCTGCAGTATTTGTAGCTGCTGACTTTAAAAAAAAATTGTTGGGCGGAACTCCGCTTTAATCAAAAGTCTAGGTATGTGGTCACATAGAGGATGATTTACTAAAGGCATATAGACTGTGCACTTTGCAAAGTGCAGTTCCTCCAGAGCTTATTAAATGAGATAAATCTTCACTTTGCAAAGAACACCCAATCACATTTTTGCTTGCACATAATTGAATGATGGAAGTCAGCAGAGTTTCTGCTCATTTACTAAGCTCTGGAGCACCTTGCAAAGTGCAGTATTTTTCCCTTTAGTAAATTAACCCAATAAAGTCTGCTGAAAAGGGCACTGGAGATCATATTGGTACACATATTGGTACAGTAGAAACCATAAGACCAAACTGCCCATGCTTATGGTCATGTGACCAGCATTGAATGTTTATGGAACAGAATATTCACGCATTCCTGATCTTCATTTGCTCTTTACTTATCCACCCCAGCAATACTATTAACATAGCTGTAGTGCTCACCCCCCAAAGGGGCCATTGAGTATATTCCCAGGTCACCCTTACTATAAGGTGACCAGATTTTTTTAATTAAATTCGGGGACATATTTATTTTTTTACTAGTAATGGCGGCAATTAGCGACTCTCTGCCCGTCGCCGCCCGCCTCACAGCCTGTCAAGTCTTACTCTCCGGGCCCCGGCTACTACTGGGTGGGGAGCAGAGGAAGATCAATCCACCAGGGAAAGCAAGAAGATGAGCAGGCAAACGGCTGGCTGGGACCTGAATCAAGGCAGAAGAACATGCGAGCGGAGCAGAATGGGCATGCACCCGAAACTGAAGAAATATTCCCTCCGCTCTGACAAGCCCATGAACCTCAGAAAGGGGCACAGGTAATGGAAAAAATACACCCCCCTAAGCTAGTAAGCGCGGCGGTGTGCAATTCTGAATTTTATTTTTAATTCTGCACGAACTGTCTTAGAAATTGCCCCAGCCTCTGTTCAAATCCAGAAAAAGACAGTACCATGCTTAGGACGGATGTTGGTTGCAGCCTGCCCTATTAGAGCTACCACATGGGGATTCTAGGAATGTGGGGTGAATGGCGCTACCTACTGATTACAAGTGGTATATGATATAACACTATGTGAAAATGTGATAATCGGGGGGAATGGTCACCCTAGTAGAAACCACAAGACCAAACTGCCCATGCTTATGGTCATGTGACCAGCATTGAATGTTTATGAAACAGAATATTTGCACGCATTCCCGATCTTCATTTGCTCTTTACTTATCCACCCCAGCAATACTATTAACATAGCTGTAGTGCTCACCCCCCAAGGGGGCCATTGAGAATATGCCCAGGTCTCCCTTACAAGTACAGAGGCTGCCAGTCAGGCCTCGTACACACGACCGAGTTTCTCGGCAAAAACCAGCAAGAAACGTGCTGGGTTTTTTTTGCCGAGGAAACCGGTCGTGTGTACACTTTGACGATCCAGTCGAGCCAAAAAGAGAGCATGTCTTCTTTTTCCTCGACGGGAATGGAGAAATTTGGGATCCTCGACAGCCTAACAAGGAACTCGACGAGCAAAACGATGTGTTTCGCCCATCGAGTTCCTCGGTCGTGTGTACGAGGCTTCACAAGCACAGTTCCATGCACACCGACAATACGGGCTTAGTCTAGGTCAGTGGTTCTCAACCTTCTAGTGCCGTGACCCCTTGATAAAATTTCCCAAGTTGTGGGGACCCACAACAGTAACATTATTTTCATAGCGTGGGTTAAAAGCACCCAAGACAAGTAATTTGCGCCACTAACCAACAGACATTTAGCGCTCCCTGAATGCCTTCCACTCGTACAGTATTAAAACCCCTTCTAGTACATTTTAGGGTGTACCACTCTTTCTCTTGGTTCTCCTTTCTTTCCCTTTCATCTCTCTCTATCCTAATTCCTTGTTTTTTCCCCCCCATCCCTCTCTAACTGTCTTTCTTGCTCTCTCTTTTGCTTTGTTCCTCCCCCTTTTATCATCTCCCTTCCTGGGAGAACAGTGCGGGCTTAAAGAACAGTCCAGGATTTGGTGACCCCTGACAAATCATAATTTGACCCCCAAGGGGGTCCCGACCCCCAGGTTGAGAACCACTGGTCTAGGTGATATCCTTTTAGAATTTATTGCTGAGTAACTTGAAACATGAGAGCGTTCAGAGATCAGGAAGCAAAAATAACAGGAGGACAACTTCTCACTAAGCCTTTTCTAAGAAAACACCCAGCTTAGGAAATGCTGACTAGACAAAAGCAGTAGATCATTGCTCCGTGGATTGCAGTGAAGCCAAAACCTAAATTTAGCCTTACAACTCAGCTAGAAGAGGGTGCAGCATAGCTTTAGGTTACAACTTGAGTATATATGACTTCATATTAGTTGAGGGTGGCTGTAAAATAAATAAAGAACTGAGGTGCTTACAGGCAAGGTTCTTTCTATGCATATGCCAGGCTGCGGTTTATATCACAACCACCAACTGAAGATATGTGAGCAGGGCTTTTTTTCAGGTGGAACTTCCACCACCTCTGGCTCAAACCCTTTGGTGCCTGCTTACCACAATCACTTGTAAACACAAAAGTCCGGTTTCTGTGTTTACAAGTGACAGCTCTGCAACCCTCCTGAACTCTCCACTCTGTATGTAATGCAATCCTGGTATTTAATGTCCCTTTAAGACCCTCCTACTGTTTGTGAGGTGCATGTGGGCAGAGGATTTTTTTTGGGAGGGGGGTTTGTGGTTGAGTTCCAGCACCGAATGTTTGACAAAAAAACGCCCTGTATGTGAGTGAAGAGTAAAAACATAAACCTTACGTTTAGGGGTCTGGTGATTAAAACCCAAATTTTGAAAAAAGGAACTGTTTAAAAGACAGTCGTTTTTTTGTATGGAAATTATTCAGTAAAAGAAAATGTGTGATGCTGTGAAAGGCTTCAGAATTACACAATATGACCACAAGTTTGTGGACAACTGACCATGACATTCCGAAATCATGGGCATTAATATGGAGTTGCCCATGGAGCTTTAACTGCCCCAACTATTCTGTGAAGTATTCCCACAGTATTTTGGCGTGTGCCTTTGGCACTTTGCCAATTCAGCCAAAGGAGTATTTGTAGGTACAAATTTTGGATAAGGAGATGTGCGCAAAAGCATGCTTTCACATGCGTTCCCGGAACGCAACAAAAATGTGCATCGCGCTTGCAGTGCCAGTCATTGTTAATCGCATGCCAAACATGCACTAAAAACAAAACAAAAAAAAAAACACTAATAGCTGAACACTCAAAAGGTGCAGGAGTTTGTGCTGTTGAGCCTCTTTGCACCCAATTTATATCTCCATACATTTCAGTGATGGCTACATGGTATTGACTTTTGAAATTACATTTATATGTCAAAGCTTTTATGAAATTTAAATGATTAGGTTTACGTGTAATATATAGGAGCGTTAGGGACTTTCAAGGTACCCAAGAAAATGTATAAAGTACATACTGTACATTATAATAAAAGTAGATTTATTTGAACAGTTATTAAATGTTACTGCCTTACAAACACTGATATACACATTATTGCATAAGGATAGGTTTTAACATGTTGATGGTTTAGACAACATTAACTGAAGAAAGTGGAAGTATTAAAACATGCTCATCTCTCTCCAATAATATTGCAATTACAGGCATAGGCGTGTGCAAGGGGTGTGCCTGGGCACACCCTAATCCTGAAGTTGGCAACCCATCAATTGTGGGCAGGTGACAGGTAAGCGGCAATCCTTACTTGCGGACCCCCAGGACCTGAACAGGATAGGTGGCTGGAGTAGAAATGAATGGACCGATCTGTATTTTCTTCTGCAGCAGTTAAAAGTAGGCTTCTCCTCTTCCTCCCGCCGGTATTCAGCTGCCACAGGAGGAAAATACAGGGGATTGGTACCAATGTATGCCACCCCTCTTGTCCCAGTTCCTTTTCTTTTTGCTGCCCAAGTCCCCCTGTGTGCTCACCTGCTCCCACCCATTGTTTTAGGATGACGAGTGGGGAAGAGGCCGGCTAATATGTCACAAAGGCATATGTGTTGGAGCTTTGAGGTGCACACCCTAATAAAATAGGCTGCGCACACCTATGATTACAGGTGAAACTCCAAAAATGTGAATATCGTGCAAAAGTTCATTTGTTTCACTAATGCAACTTAAAAGGTGAAACTAATATATGCGATAAACTCATTACATGCAAAGCAAGATAGTTCAAGTTGTGATTTGTCATAATTGTGATGATTATGGCTTACAGCTCATGAAAACCCCAAATCCACAATCTCAGAAAATTAGAATATTGTAAAAAGGTGCAATATTCTAGGCTCAAAGTGTCCCACTCTAATCAGCTAAAGTGGAGTTCCACCCAGGAATTTTTTTTTAGCCCAAAAATCCTAAAAATAAATAAAAAATAAATTGAAAAAACATTTTTTATACTCCCCCGAAATACCTGTTGCTATGCGGAAGTCCGTAATCTGCCTCCTCCGTAGCCGTGGTTTATCGTCTTCATCTTCTAGTGAATGGGGCGCGCTGCTTTCTGGGAACTGTGCGTCTTCCCAGAAAGAAGCCGCCCATTCACAAGTCGGCGCGAGTAGGAAACCTTTAAATGGTCTCTCAGTCTGGTTCAGTAGGAATCACAATCATGAGAAATACTGCTGACCCAACAGTTGTGCAGAAAATCACCATTGACACCCTCCATAAGGAGGGAAAGCCTCAAAAGCTAATTGAAAAAGAGAACAGCCATGACTAAGCACTAGTTAAGTGCGAAACGTGTCGGCTGTCCTGTTTTGTGGTTGCGGTGATTGTACATGTTCCAGCTTGAAAATAAAAGACAACTTTTCTTTTAAAAAGTTTTTCCGGAGTGCGGCTGTCCATCTCTCTCTTCTCACTGCTATTGCTACGTGCATTGCCAGCACCTTGGTAATCCGACCGTCCCGATTTTTATCTAGAAGGCTCACCGGGAGCGGTGAAAATCTTTCCCCAATTGAAAAAGAGGTTGGATGTTCCCAAAGTGCTGTATCAAAGCACATTAAAGTTATGTAAAAGGGAAAAGTGTGAAAGAAAAAGGTGCACAAGCAGCAGGGATGACCGCAGCCTGGAGAGGATTGTCAGGAAAAGGCCATTCAAAAGTGTTGGGGACTTTCACAAGAAGTGGACTGAGGCCTCGCACACACGACAAGAAACGTTGTTTTCCTCGACGAGAATCTTGTCAAGCTTTCCTTGCATACACACTGTCAAGACAAAATCTCGTCGTTCTCAAACGCGGTGACGTACGACGGAACTATAAAGGGGAAGTTCGATTCCACTGGCGCCACCCTTGGGGCTGCTTTTGCTAATTTCATGTAACTGCGTGTTAAGTAAAAGTTTGGTGAGAGACGATTCGCGCTTTTCAGTCTGTTACAGCGTGACGAAAGTGCTATCTCCATTACGAACGCTACTGTGTTACGAGCGCTACTGCGCTCCCGTCTCATACTTTATTCTGAGCATGCGCGGGTTTCTAAGCATACACACGAACGTGTTTCTCGTCGTAAACCAGCCCGACGTAAATTGAGACTCACGACGAGAAAAAAGAGAGCATGTTCTCTTTTTCTCGTCGAGATCCATGACAGTTTTTTCAACAAAAAACATACACACGACTTGGCAAAAATTCTCTGCCAGCATTTTTCTTGATGGATTTTGCTGACGAAAACGGTCGTGTGTACGAGGCCTGAGGCTGGAGTCAGTGCATCAAGAGCACCACAGACAGATCCTGGTGATGGGCTTCAAATGCCGTATTCCTCTTGTCCAGCCACTCCTGAACAAACAACGTCAGAAGCGTATTACCTGGGCTAAATATAATAAATTATAGCAAAAAGTAAAAAATATAGCATTTTTTTCAAAATTGTCGCTCTATTTTTGTTTATAGCGCAAAAAGTAAAAACCACAGAGGTGAACAAATACCACCAAAAGAAATCTCTATTTCTGGGAAAAAAGGGACATCAGTTTTGTGAGGGAGCCACGTCGCACGACCACGCAATTGTCAGTTAAAGCGACGCAGTGCCGAAACGCAAAAAGGGGCCCAGTTCTTTAGTCGTTAAAGAGCCGACGTATAGCTACAGCGATTTGCGCAGCTGTGCCAACCTACCGCAGTATAACTGCAGCAGCTGGTCAGCAAGCGGTTAAGATGTTTTATTATTCTCTTGTATAAGGCTTGCTTATGTACAATGTAATGCCTGTTCACATAAGGAAACATAGGCTCCTGCTGATGTCAGTCAAGTCCTGTGAAGAGGGAGCTAGAGGAGGGGCCAAGTCATGCTGTGTGTGTCTATGGACACACAGATCAGCTTAGGAGTGGGCCCGCAAGTGTGCCCCCATAGTACAGAGCTTGCTATAGGACCACATGCAAGAGAGGGGAAGTGGACAGCACCAGTGGGAGACTCCAGAAGAGTCCAGTACAATATCCTTGCACAGAGTAGGCGAGTATAAAGCTCTTTTATTTTTAGGAAAAAAAAAAAAAAATAGAGCCTTTACTATTACTTTAATCTATTAGGAGTGAGTCATGCAGAGAGAGGAGAAATCAGAGGACGCAGACTTGGTTCTTTGAATTCAGGTTAGTACATACTACAGTGGGATGTGCTTTGTTAATTTTTCAAGTCGGATGCCGCGTACACGGTCGTTTTTCGGCATGAAAAAAAAATTTGTTTTTAAAAACGTCATTTAAGATAATCGTGTGTGGGCTTCACATTGTTTTTCGGATTCTGAAATGACGTTTATCGTGTTGTAAAAAATGATCGTGTGTGTGCTAAAACAACGTTTTAAACCCGCGCATGCCCAGAAGCGAGTTATGAGACGGGAGCGCTCGTTCTGGTAAAACTACCATTCATAATGGAGTAAGCACATTCATCACGCTGTAACAGACAAAAAAGCGCGAATCGTCTTTTCCTAACACGGAATCAGCTAAAAGCAGCCCAAAGGCGAATAGAACTTCCCCTTTAGAGTGCCGTTGTACGTCACCGCGCTTTGTTCATCAAAAACGATGGTGTGTGGGCAACATTGTTTTTTATGATGAAGTTGGAAAAACTTTGTTTTTGGACATGCTAAAAAACATTTTTTTTTTTCATGCCGAAAAACGACCGTGTGTACGTGGCATAAGGTCTGCAATCACTTTATCAAAATCTCATAACCATAACTGGTACAAAAAGACATTCCCTTGAATTCATAAAGACTGGCACAGACAGATTTAGCAAAAGTGTCTCTCAAGCTTTTTACAAGTGGTGAAGAATGCACCAAAATCATATACCTGTCTAGAACTTGTACTTGAATTTGGCTCATGCTGTGCCATGTTTAGAATGCATGTAAGACACTTCAAAGTCTGTCTAAGAGTCTCTCTCTGTACGCCAAACAAGAGCTGGTCTTAATTAGCTCCACTTTTACATTTGGCGCATTCAGTGCGATATCATGTAAACTGGTGCATTTTAGAGGAACCTGAATTTGGTGCACAAGTCGCTGTCAGAACCAAAAGTGGCACAAATGTTTCATGAATACATTAAAAGTGGAGTTCCACCCATAAATATAACATTACATCAGTAGTTTAAAAAAAAAATCATTAGTCCTTTACAAATTTTTTTTTTTTTTTTTAAGATGCCTTCAAAGTGTTGTTGCTAGGCAGAATAGTTAATCTTCCCACTTCCTGCACCTAGGTGCTTAATGCTTCCTAACCTACACCGCACAGACTCCTGGGAATGTAGTGGGTGTAACTTTCCAGGAGTCTGTGCACTCCCCAGTCTCACAGAATCATGTGACTTGGACAGCACAGGTGCTGAAACCTGATCTGACACTGCTTGTGCAGCACTGAGCATGTGCAAGGCTGAAATCCAGGAAGTCATACAGTCTGGCTTCATGATGCCCACACTTAAGATGGCCCCAGTCAATTTCTATTTTATAAAGTGTCTAAATGCTGTAACAACCTAACAAAACGGACCTTAGTTTACAGACTAACTTTACTAGAATACATTAAGCTTGTGTATTACAGGGGTATTTCTATTTAAAAAGTGAAATTGTGGCCGGAACTCCGCTTTAACAAAAGGGATTAATACCAGTAAAGTTGCACAGCAGCTTTATTGAATTCCCCCCATTATGCCAAGTCACAAACTAGACCACTTCCAGGAGCAGTCATGAAAACGGCTAACCTGCCAGTTCTGTTGAACACGGATAAGTGTGATGACATAATTAGACATACATGACATCATAGTAAAAAAACTGCACTAATAAACCTTTAATTACCAGGGTGCATCACACAAAAGTTAGATTCACTAATTTGAAGTCAATTAGGGAGAGTATTCATTTTTCTTCCTGTCTGGGTTAGACCAAAACAAATGAGCCAAACAACATACAAAGCTTAATATCATCACAAACATTCTATGAATAGATTCCTCAAATAGCAGATTGGTTAACTTAAAGGCATTATAGACCATATAATTACGTGTTTTATTAAAGGGTGTTCTGCGGCTTTTCGAATTTGCTGCGAACACACCAAATTGTTCGCTGTTCGAACAGCCAATGTTCGAGTCGAACATAAAGCTCATCCCTATTCTCTAGTGGTAAGTTGCAGAAATAGCAAGAAATGTACAGCTAAATAAAAAATATTTTTTACTATTTTTGGGCCAGTTTTCCTTTGATGATAGAAAAAAAAATATCAGGAGATATCAATTACTATTTACCACCAAAACAAAAAAACAATTTGTCTTAACAAACTTGGTATAATCCACCTGGATACACAAAGTAGTTGCAATGATATGTACCGTTTTACTAACACACGTCAAAGTTGCAAAACTATGTTCAGGCATTAACATTTATTTTACTCTCCATCATAAAGGGATTAATACATTCCCTGCATTAAGGTAAAAAAAAATCCCAGTATTAGTATCACCCCCATACTTACCTGAGTCTATAATCAATCATTTGTTTTCTCTTTTCTGTCAGGGCAAGTCCATGTAATTTAATGTACTTTACAGTGGTTAAAATATTATATGTTTTTATTATTATGTTGTAAAATCTGTATACATGCATTGCTGCCCTGTGATTAGTATTAAAATATTATTATTATACGATAGTTTAATTATATAGTATATTAAGTACACATGCATTGCGGCCCCGTCATTACACCTGTCTAGTAATAAAAGGCTTCTGACTAACTCTTCCCTTTGCCTTTTGTAAGTTTTCTTCCACAGTTCAAAACATAATAATAGGTATGTGGCCTTTTGTCTCAATTGTAAACATGATTTATTCCTAACTTAGGGCCAGATTCAGGTAGAATTACGTTACGCCGCGGCGTGGGAACGACGACCATACTTTAACATGGCTGTTCTAAAGATAAGCCATGATAAAGCAGGCGGAAGTTTGCGACGGGAAAAAGCGACTAGCGACGACGTAAGAGATTGCGACGAACGCACGTATCTTCGTAGATCGCCATAAGTAGTCATTTGCATATTCTACGCCGACCGCAATGGAATCGCCACCTAGCGGCCGGCCCAGAATTGCATCCTAAGATCCGACGGTGTAAGTCAATTACACCAGTCCGATCTTAGGGCTATCTATGCGTAACTGATTCTATGAATCAGCCGCATAGTTAGGACGGGCGGATCACAGAGATACGATGGCGTATCAGGAGATACGACGGCGTATCAGGAGATACGCCGTCGTATCTCTTGTGAATCTGGCCCCTAGGCCCCTTTCACACTTGTGTGACTTGTCCTGCAACTTGGGACTGCAAAGTCACATGACAAGTCGTACCCAATGACTACCATTCATATCTGTGCAACTTCAAGTCGCACCAACTTCAAAGTAGTACCTGCACTACTTTGGCCCAACTTTGACGCAAGTTGAAGTCCATAGACCTCAAGTTTACACAGGCATTCCCCGAAATCGTGGCAAAAATCGCGTCAAAATGGTGGTAAAATGGCGTGACTGAAGTCACGTTAGTGTGAAAGGGGCCTTAGGCTCGGTTCACATTGACGCAACTTGTTCAAAGTCACATTATAACTGCAATGGAATCGTTCTAATCAGTGCGACTCAGATGCAGCGACTTAGAAAAAGGTTCTTGCACTATTTATGGGTGCATCATCGTGACTTGCTTTGACTTCTGTTAATAAGGTTGCAAGCAAGCCGTAATGAAGTCACACAGGATAGTGAGCTGTCAAAGTCGCATGTAGATGTGAACCATCACTTAGAGATATTAGAGAGTTAAAGTAATTGTAAAGGGCCACAGTTTATTTAAAAAAAAATAACAAACATGTCATAATTACCTGCTCTGTGTAATGGTTTTGCCAGAGCAGTCCATAAGACGCACAGAGCATGGCTTGGCCCCTCCAATGGCTCCCGCTGCTGTGCCATTAAGGAGGCAGAAGGCCCAGAGATCCTGTCTTTACAACCACTTTAACCACTTAAAGCGGAGTTCCGGCCACAATTTCACTTTTTAAATATAAATACCCCTGTAATACACAAGCTTAATGTATTCAAGTAAAGTTAGTCTGTAAACTAAGGTCCGTTTTGTTAGGTTGTTACAGCATTTAGACACTTTATAAAATAGAAATTGACTGGGGCCATCTTAAGTGTGGGCATCATGAAGCCAGACTGTATGACTTCCTAGATTTCACCTTTGCAGATCTCGCACATGCTCAGTGCTGCACAAGCAGTGTCAGATCAGGTTTCAGCACCTGTGCTGTCCAAGTCACATGATTCTTTGAGACTGGGGAGTGCACAGACTCCTGGAAAGTTACACCCACTACATTCCCAGGAGTCTGTGCGGTGTAGGTTAGGAAGCTTAAGCACCTAGGTGCTGGAAGTGGGAAGATTAACTATTCTGCCTAGCAACAACACTTTGAAGGCATCTAAAAAAAAATTTTTTTTTCGTAAAGGACTAATGACATTTTTTTAAAACTACTGATGTAATGTTATATTTATGGGTGGAACTCCACTTTAACCACTTACGGACCCCCCACTGTATATGTACGTCCTCTTTTTAAACATGGATATCTCAGTAACGGCAGCAGCTGCTGCCACAACTGAGATATCCATGTTTTCAGCTGGCGGCCGTGTAAACGATAACGGCGGTCTCCGCGAGATCGCCGTTATCGGTGGCGGGAGAGGGCCCCCCCCCCCCTCCCGCCGCTTTTCCGCGCCCTCCGCCGCTTACCGGAGCCGTCGGTAGCGGCGGAGGAGATCCGATGCTGCCGCCTGGAGAGTGAGGACTTGAGTGAGGGCAAGATGGCCCCCACCCGTCCTCATAGCTCTGCTGGGCGGAAGTGACGTCAAAACGTCAGTCCCGCCCAGCCTCTTAAAGAGACAATTTTTTTTCTGTCATTTTTTTAAATGACAAATTTTCCTTTTTTTTTTTTTTTTTTGCATTTAAGCCTAAATATGAGATCTGAGGTCTTTTTGACCCCAGATCTCATATTTAAGAGGACCTGTCATGCTTTTTTCTATTACAAGGGATGTTTACATTCCTTGTAATAGGAATAAAAGTGATAATTTTTTTTTTTTTTATATTTTAGTGTAAAAAATAATAAAATCAATAAAATTAAATAAGAAAACAAAAAAAAAATTTTTTTTAAAGCGCCCCGTCCTGACGAGCTCGCGCGCAGAAGCGAACGCATACGCAAGTAGCGCCCGCATATGAAAACGGTGTTCAAATCACACAAGTGAGGTATCGCCGCGATCGTTAGAGCGAGAGCAATAATTATAGCCCTAGAGCTACTCTGTAGCTCAAAAAATGCAACTTATAGAATTTTTTAAACGTCGCCTATCTAGATTTTTAAGGGTAAAAGTTTGACGCCATGCCACGAGCGGGCACAATTTTAAAGCGTGACATGTTGGGTATCATTTTACTCGGCGTAACATTATCTTTCACAATATATAAAAAAATTGGGCCAAATTTATTGTTGTCTTATTTTTTAATTCAAAAAAGTTAATTTTTTCCAAAAAAAGTGCGCTTGTAAGACTGCTGCGCAAATACGGTGTGACAAAAAGTATTGCAATGACCGCCATTTTATTCTCTAGGGTGTTAGAAAAAAAAATATATATATAATGTTTGGGGGTTCTAAGTAATTTTCTAGCAGAAAAAAATGTTTTAGTCTTGCAAACACCAAATCTGAAAAACACCTGAGGTCTTTAAGTGGTTAAGGACCACCTCCTGCAGATATACGTTGGCAGAATGGCACGGCTGTACGTCCTCTTTAAGTGCCCAGCCGTGGGTCCGAAGCTTCATGACCGCGGAACCAGCGGACCCGATCGCCGCTGGAGTCCTGCGATCGGTCCCTGGAGCTGAAGAACGGGAAGAGCTGTATGCAGTGGCGGCTGGTGAAGTTTTAGGATGGGGGGGCGCAAGACCCCGCCCCTACACATTTGGTCCCTCCCACTTTTCATAAGCCACACCTCTTATAGAATCCACCCACTCCGTCCCCTGTATTCCACTTGCTTCCACCCATAGTGTCAGGAGTATACATCTTAGCATCACAGGGCAGAGTATATAGCCCCAGCATCACAAATCATGGTATATAGCGCAGCCTTACAGATCGGTGCAAACAAACTAAAAAATTACACGGTTAGTAATGAAGGACTCTAAATGGACATTCGATTACCAGAGACTGCGGACATGCTGCACAAGATTACCAGAGACTGCAGACATGCTGCACAAGATTACCAGAGACTGCAGACGTGCTGCACAAGATTACCAGAGACTGCAGACGTGCTGCACAAGATTACCAGAGACTGCAGACGTGCTGCACAAGATTACCAGAGACTGCAGACGTGCTGCACAAGATTACCAGAGACTGCAGACATGCTGCACAAGATTACCAGAGACTGCAGACATGCTGCACAAGATTACCAGAGACTGCAGACATGCTGCACAAGATTACCAGAGACTGCAGACATGCTGCACAAGATTACCAGAGACTGCAGACATGCTGCACAAGATTACCAGAGACTGCAGACATGCTGCACAAGATTACCAGAGACTGCAGACATGCTGCACAAGATTACCAGAGACTGCAGACATGCTGCACAAGATTACCAGAGACTGCAGACATGCTGCACAAGATTACCAGAGACTGCAGACATGCTGCACGATATTACCAGAGACTGCGGACATACTGCACGATATTACCAGAGACTGCGGACATACTGCACGATATTACCAGAGACTGCGGACATACTGCATGATATTACCAGAGACTGCGGACATACTGCATGATATTACCAGAGACTGCGTACATACTGCATGATATTACCAGAGACTGCGGACATACTGCATGATATTACCAGAGACTGCGGACATACTGCATGATATTACCAGAGACTGCGGACATACTGCATGATATTACCAGAGACTGCGGACATACTGAATGATATTACCAGAGACTGCGGACATACTGAATGATATTACCAGAGACTGCGGACATACTGAATGATATTACCAGAGACTGCGGACATACTGCATGATATTACCAGAGACTGCGGACATACTGAATGATATTACCAGAGACTGCGGACATACTGCATGATATTACCATACTGGGGACAGACTGACTGCATGAGATTAACAGAGGCTGCGGAAATAACTGCACTGGGGGGGGGGGGAATAAGGGTGCTATTTTCGTCAGAAATTATAAAAAAAATAACGAAAGTGTTAATAAGTGTGGGGGGGGGTGCATTAACAGTTTTTTATTTCATGTTCGCCAAAAATAGCAGCATGGAAACCAAATGTCGTCCGTCCGTCCCCCTGCTTATTAAAAAAAAATTCTAAGGTTCGGCGGAACTAGCTGGGACACTTGCATTGGTCCCAGCTAGAGCAATACCTAAATTTTAGCTTTAGGGCTCAGTCAAACCATACATGCATTTTTTTTAATGTTCAGCTACAAACACCCCCATAATAAGTGGGGGGATGCATTATGGGGCTGTTTGTAGCTGAACGTTAAAAAAATGCATGTATGGTTTGACTGAGCCCTAAAGCTAAAATTTATGTATAAAAAAGTTAAGCAGGGAGGGGTTATTTCCTCCGCAGCCTAAAAGAAGAGAGTAAAGGAGGGGGGTGCCACGGACGCTATTTCAGACGATCCACCAAACCTTACAAAAAACAACTTAATTGGTTGACAGTGCAGACCGTGCACGTTTGCAGGATTGTGCACAAGAACTCGCTGGGCTCTTACAGGAAGAAAGGTTATCAGGAGCAACGTTGCTGGTATTTGCCAATAAACAAGATTTGCCCGGTGCCTTATCAAAAGATGCCATCCGTGAGGCACTGGAGCTGACCCATCACTGGTGTATACAAGACTGTAGTGCAGTGACGGGAGAAAATCTTCTGATAGGGATAGACTGGTTATTGGAGGACATCTCCAGCCGAATCTTTACAGCTGACTGAGGGGAACTCCTTACAAGAAAGGGAGCAAGTGGTTAAAGAACATGGCAGAACAGAGCACAAGTCTTATTTATTTACTATTTATTCAGCTGATTAAAATCCTAACATGGGAAAAAAAAAAAACACACAACTTAATGAGCGGGTGGGTGGATGGGGGGATGCTGGCGCAGAGCCGAACAGGGGGAAACTGCTTCTGTTTTACCCACCTTCATGCTTGGCTCACGGAGGTGCGTCCCTTTGGGCTAGTAATATACTGGGTGCCCCACGGCCAAAGTGCACGTCCATTGCACCGGCGCGATGGGCATAGCCACAAAGGCATTTTTTTGCTGCCAATGTAGCGCCACGTCTGCAATCTCGTGATTGCACAGACGTGGCACTACTCACACCGCACTGTGCCCGGCGCCCAGCGCCCGGACACAGTGCACGTAAGGAAATTTTTTCGATTTGTTTTTTATTTAAAGGGACATGTTTAAATACAATTTTTTTTTGGGGGGGGGGGGGGGGGCGCCACTGGTTGTATGTAAACACAGCTTCCCCGTTCTTCACTGTGGCGCTGTCATTGATCGTGTGTTCCCTAATATAGGGAAACACGATCAATGAGGTCACACGTCCAACCCGACCCCCCTACAGTTAGAAACACAGATGAGGTCACACTTAACCCCTTCAGCACCCCCTAGTGGTTAACTACCAAACTGCAATTGTAATTTTCACAGTAAACAATGCATTTTTAATGCATTTTTTGCTGTGAAAATGACAATGGTCCCAAAAATGTGTCAAAATTGTCCGATGTGTCCGCCATAATGTCGCATTCACGAAAAAAAAAAACGCTGATTGCCGCCATTAGTAGTAAAAAAAATTAATAAAAATGCAAAACAAAACTATCCCCTATTTTGTAAACGCTATAAATTTTGCGCAAACCAATCGATAAACGCTTATTGCGTTTTTTTTACCAAAAATAGGTAGAAGAATACGTATCGGCCTAAACTGAGGAAAACTTTTTTATATATATTTTTGGGGGATATTTATTACAGCAAAAAGAAAAAATATTGAATTTTTTCAAAATTGTCGCTCTATGTTTGTCAGAGATGGTCAGAGACTGCATACATGGTACAAGAGATGGTCAGAGACTGCATACATGGTACAAGAGGTGGTCAGAGACGGCAGACATTGTACAAAAAATGGTCAGAGACTGCAGACATGGTACAGGAGATAGTCAGAGACTGCAGACATGGTACAAGAGATGGTCAGAGACTGCAGACATGGTACAAGAGATGGTCAAAAACTGCAGACATGATACAGTGGGGGACACTTGCTCAATGTGTCTCCCCTCCTGTAGCAGCCAGCAAAACACACAGCGACGCCGGGGGGCTGGGGATGACGTCAGCTGAAGGCGGGGCACAGCTAATGCCCACAGCTCCTTTCGGCTCTGTTCAGAGAGGCGAGGCACAGCGCCTTTCGGCTGCTTTCGGCTCCATTCAGAGAGGCAGGGCACAGCACGGTGTGCAGATGATGTAATCCGAAAATCGATTTTGCCGGTCGTAGCATCAATGCCGAATCGTGGATGACTGAATCGCGATGCATCGATGCTGCGATTAAATTCATTAACAACTCTAGTGACAACATTTGTCTCCCAGCAGTACGCCTGCATTGTCACCCTGTCACATGCACTATCAGTTTAGACTATGGGGTTAATTTATTAAGGGCACTCTGCAGCTGCTCCAGAGCTTAGTAAATGAGCTAAATCTTCACTTTGCAAATAATACCCAATCACATGCAAGGAAAATAACAAAAACAGCATTTTTGCTTGCACACAACTGGATGAGGTTAGTCAGCAATGCATCTGCTTATTTACCAAGCTCTGGAGCAACTGAACGTTAGTAAATCAACCCATATAAGTGGGCAATAAAAAAAAAAGGTACAAAAGAAGCAAACAATATTTTCTAAAAAAAAACAAAAAACAAACAAACACTGCAGCAAACTAAATGTCATCCAGGTAAGAGTTTAGATCTACTTTAACCCAGTTGGAGCCGGTCCAGTATTCTTTTAAGAAAACAGTATTGTGAGATTAGTAGATGCCAATATATACATTTAAATTAATATATAGTGTTTTAAATATATATTCCACAACAGTTTATAGTTATAGTACACATAAAGCCATAAAAGGTTGTACAGTTTCAGTTTAATATTCGCTTAGCCACTGAATGAACAGGTAGCCTAGGCCAGTGGTTACAACAACTAGCCTCAGCATGCTGTTGGGCCACAGCCTCTCGCCTGACGGGCCGTGTGCCCGTGGCTTCTTACCAGTGATGGGTTTAGGCGTGTTCGATTCGAGCATGCCAGGAAGCCGTCACACACTGCCAATCATAGGCAGTAAGCTACAGAGGACTACAAATCCCAGCAATAATACATTATATAAAACGCAATGCATAATACCAGCAGTTACAGAGGACTACAAATCCCAGCAATAATACATTATACAGGCTGCTTAATATATTATTGCAGGGATTTGGTGTTTTTCTTTTAAACATGAAACTTTAAAACAGGTCCCCCTTACCTGTTTCTGAAGCCTTGCAAGTCGCGACTGCGGCCGTGTGTCCGGCCTGTGTGGTGAGCGCGGCGTGGTCTAGACTCGTCCTTCAGATGCTGCCCACACAGGCAGCCCACACACACTGCTGCCCCCCCAGGACAAACCACCCCCCCTCAATTAGTACAGACCCCCCCCTCAGGACAAACCTCCCGCTTCAATTAGTACAGACCCCCCCATAAACCCCCCCCCCATTAGTAGAGACTCCCCCATCCATTAGTACAGACCCCTGGACAAATCACCCCCTCCATTTGTACAGACCCCCACCACAAGCCATCCCCCACAATTAGTACAGAGCCCCCCACAAGTCATCCCCACAATTAGTACAGAGCCCCCCACAATTAGTACAGAGCCCCCCACAAGCCATCCCCCACAATTAGTACAGAGCCCCCACAATTAGTACAGAGCCCCCACAATTAGTACAGAGCCCCCCACAAGCCATCCCCCACAATTAGTACAGAGCCCCCCCACAAGCCATCCCCCACAATTAGTACAGAGCCCCCGCAATTAGTACAGAGCCCCCCACAATTAGTACAGAGCCCCCCACAATTAGTACAGAGCCCCCCACAATTAGTACAGAGCCCCCCACAATTAGTACAGAGCCCCCCACAATTAGTACAGAGCCCCCCACAATTAGTACAGAGCCCCCCACAATTAGTACAGAGCCCCCCACAATTAGTACAGAGCCCCCCACAAGCCATCCCCCACAATTAGTACAGAGCCCCCCACAATTAGTACAGAGCCCCCCACAAGCCAGCCCCCACAATTAGTACAGAGCCCCCCACAACTTGGCCATCCACCACAATTAGTACAGAACCCCCCCACAAGCCACCCCCTCCATTAGTACCTCCAGACCCCCCCCTCAGGACAAACCCCACCCGGGCAGCAGCTAGAGAGGATAGTGTGCAGCTGCGCCGCCAGGTTGGATAAGAAGTTCGTGACAGGACTCAGGAGGGAGGACTTTATAGGAGGTTAAGAGAGAAAACACTGCGGCGGTGGGAAGGAGAGGAGGAGGGAGAGGTGCACTCTGGCGCTTGAGCGCCATCACCTCTGTGGCGCCTGGGTGAACTGCACCTCGCGCCGGGCATTCAGTCTCGGCCGCAAGCGCAGGAGGCATATTTCACCGGCCCACAACCCCGAGCAGCCCACCGGGAAGTATCCCGGTTCTTCCGATTGGCCAATCCGGGCCTGGCTGGAGGCATGGGTTTCACTTTCAGGAGCAATGCACTTCTCAAAGTTTTGGTCTGCTGCTCCGTTCCCTCTGCAGACTATGTTGCCTGCTTCACACTACATAGCAGGATGTTGGGCACCCATTAACCTCCCTGGCGGTATGATTATTTTAGAAAAAAGGTGCTGAAAGCGGTACCATTATTTGCAAGGAAATTTGGCGTTTTATACTGTAGGCCTGTAATTCTTAGGAATAACTCACTTAAATCTGACCAAACCAGAGTCTAATAGGCATCCGGGTATGAAATGTTTTTAAAAACAAAATGATAAAATAAATAACAAATATTATAATTCTAATAAAAAATTATTCAATAATGTAATCAGCTCAAAATCACTGAAATTTGCTCAGTTGCAGAATTGTCGCTGTCATTACTTTATTTTTTTATGACGAATTTCCCCACAAATCGCTATCGCACAATTCTGCAAGTGATTATAATTTATTATCGCTGTTTTCTAGCTGCTCCAAAACTATTTTTGACATAAAGGGACACTTTTGGTTGCTATGGACAATCCCCAGTTTCCAGGCAGAAAGAACAGTTTTTATTATATAAAAGTACTACGCCGACCGCAATGGAAGCGCCACCTAGCGGTCAGCCTAAAAATTACACCCTAAGATAGGACGGCGCAAGCCGTCGTATCTTAGATAGTTTAAGTGTATCTCGGTTTGAGAATACACTTCGACTTAGGTCGGCGCAGATTCCGACGACTTAGGTCGGCGCAGATTCCGACGACTTAGGTCGGCGCAGATTCCGACGACTTAGGTCGGCGTATCTACTGATACGCCGGCCTCTTACTGAATTTAGCCCATAGTGTATACCACTTTACCACTGACTAATGCAGAGTTGCAATGCAAGGAGATCAGTTAAAAGCAGTTGGATCTGTATGTGCGTTATAATTAATCGAAATTAGTCGATTAATCGAACACGAAACTTTTAATCAGTAACAGCTCTAATTATTACCTTTTAAATGCATATTTTGCATCCCTGTACTTTTATTGTAAGGAGTATAAAGAAGTTGTTTTTTTCCTGCTACTGTTGGGACATAAAAGCTTTTGGAAGAATTTACTTGGCTCTGGTCAACCACTGGTTTAGCTTACCAAACGGCCATAATTTGATGAAGGCTATCCTTATTCAGATATTTGGAGTTGCTATGCTAATTTATGGGTGAGTGATATGTAATTACAGGGATAATTTTATACTGGCTCATTGACAATTACAACAAAGCCGGTCTTTAAAAATGAGGGGTCATCAGTTAATGGGTTCTCTTCTGTCAGTGAGTTGAGTCAATGTATAGGCTGCTGCTTAACATTGCTGATCCTGCCTGCGTGCGTTATTAGTACTCCAGAAATAGCTACTGTATGCGGGAACGGCCATGACACAGCAGTCAGGCATGTAGCTCATCCCATCTTGTAGTATAAATGTGAGCTATACCAGCAGGGCAGGCACAACTTAGACAAACGAAAAACGTTTGTTCTTAGTTCTGTACAGGATACAACTCACACCGTGCAATCTGTGCTACACTGGACTTCAAAATCAGGACTCATGTATGCAGACATCAAAATGGGATGTTCATTTTAATACCTGCATGCTTGCACAGCTATTTAACATAACCTCTTGCTATCTACAACTTAAAGTGATTGTAAAGGTATTTTTTTAACCACTTTAGGCCCCATTTGGCTGGCCAAAGACCATGCCACTTTTTGTGATTCGGCACTGCGTCGCTTTAACTGACAATTGCGCGGTCGTGCGATGTGACTCCCAAACAAAATTTACATCCTTTTTTCCCCACAAATAGAGCTTTCTTTTGGTGGTATTTGATCACCTCAGCGGTTCTTATTTTTTGCGCTATTAAACAAAAATTGAGCGACAATTTTGAAAAAAAAATTCAATATTTATTACTTTTTGCTATAATAAATATTCCCTAAATATTCCCCAAAAATATATAAAAAAAAACACTTTACTAGTAACAGTTACAGCGATTTTTATCATGACTGCGACATTATGGCAGACACAGCGGACACTTTTGACACCATTTTGGGACCAGTCATTTTTACAGCGATCAGTGCTATAAAAATGCACTGATTACTGTAAAAATTATACTGGCAGTGAAGGGGTTAACCTGTAGGGGGCGCTGAAGGAGTCAAGTGTGACCTGGGGAGTGCTTCTAACTGTTAGGGGGTGTTGCTTGCCGTGACACGTCACTGATTGCTGTTTCCGATGACAGGGTTGTTTACACTAACATGTCCCCGTTCTTCCTCTCCGTGAGACCATCGCGGGTATGCCCACGGAATTGCGGATATCGAGTCCGCGGGGACCCACGGTTGGGCCCATGGAGCTCGCGGCGGCGCGTTCATGCCCACAATGCCGCTTCTTAAAGTGGACATATATATATATATATATATAACATACACACACGTCCTTCTGCCTGTCTGTGCCATGCTGTCGATGTATATCGTTGTGCACTGGTCGGCAAGCAGTTAAATAACATGTCTTTACTAACCTGCTCCGTGCAATGGAATTGCAAATAACGACTATGAACCTCCTGTATTTGGGTACCCCACCGGTGCCTTTGTCCCCTCCCCTCTGTCCAGCGCCCCCCATGTGAAGTGTCTTCCCATGGGGGCACTCATGCGTGCTCGCACCCGAGCCCTGCTGCTGCGTCCATTGACACAGACAGGGGGACTCAGCCCCGCCCCCTGCTTCCTCGTCACTGGCTTTGACAGCACTGGGGGCCAATGGCTCCCATGCCCCAGCAAAGCCAGCAAAACACAGAAGTGAGGGGAGAGAGGATCTGCAGACGTGCACGCCGCTGGATCTATTTAGGGCACAGGTAAGTAAAAGGGGGGCTGAGGGGGAGATGCCGACACCTAAACTACAAGGAATGCATTAGGGTAAAAAGAGTTTACAATCACTTTATCCACTTGCCGGCCGCCCACCGCACATTTACTGCTCTGCGCTAGATCATGTACCTAGTACGTGATCTGACACTTCTGGCTCTGGGGCACACATGCGCACTTCCCGCGACCAGCTCATTGTTTAGTACAAAAGGAGAATGGCGGTCTGTCAATAAGACATTGATCCTGTGTTTCTGCTAAGCACGACCATGGATCTATGCCTTCCCTTAGTAGAAGCATCTCCCACACAGTGAGTAAGCACTTGCTAAGAACACATTTAACCCTTTGATTGCCCTTGCTGTTAGCCGCTTCCCAGCCAGTGTCATTAGTACAGTGACAGTGCATATTTTTTTTAGGACTGATCGCTGTATTAGTGTCATTGGTCCCCAAAAAGTATCAAAAGTGTCCGATTTGTCTGCCTAAATATTGCAGTCCCGATGTAAGTCGCTGATTGCCGCCAATACTAGTAAAAGATAAAATAAAAAATATCATAGATGTTTTGTAGACGTTATAACTTTTGTGCAAACCAATCAATATTCACTCATTGTGATTTTTTTTACCAAAAATATGTAGCAGAATACACATTGGCCTAAATTGATGAAGCCATTTTATTTTTTTCCATTTTTTTTTATGGATAGGTTTTATAGCAGAAAGTAAAATATTGATTTTAGAGGTGATCAAATACCACCAAAAGAAAGCTGTATTTGTGAAAAAAAAGAAACACAAAATGTGTGTACAGCTTCGCATTACCATGCAATTATCAGTTAACCTCCTGAGCGGTATTCCCAAGTCTGGCTCTGGGTGGGGTTTCAGCACCAATAGCGGTAACCGCAAGCCAGACTCAGGATCGCATCGCAGTATCCACAGGCCGAGTTACTTACCTTGTCCCCTGGATCCTGCGATGTCTCCCTGATGTGTGCGCGAGCCGTCTCCTCGCTCGATTCACACAGTGCCGAGTGCCGCCAAGCTCCGTTCCCTGCGACGTTACGACGCACGGGGGGCGGAGATCGGCACCAAATTCCAAAAAGTAAGTACAGTATACTGTAATCTTACAGATTACAGTACTGTATGAAATAAATACACACCCCCTTTGTCCCTAGTGGTCTGCCCAGTGTCCTACATGCACTTTTATATTATAAATACAGTTTTCTGCCTGGAAACTGGAGATTGTCCATAGCAACCAAAAAGTGTCCCTTTACATCAAAAGTTTTAGAGCAGCTAGAAAACAACGATAATAAATTAGAATCACTTGCAGAATTGAGCGATAGCGATTTGTGGGGAAATTCGTCAAACAAAAGCAATGACAGCGACAATTCTGCAACTGAGCAAATTTCAGTGTTTGATTACATTATTGAATCATTTTTATTATAATTATATTATTTGGTATAATTATTTTATGATTTTGTGTTTCAAACGTTATCATACCCGGGATGTCTACTAGACTCTTGTTTGGACAGATTTAAATGAGTTATTCCTCATGCCGCGTACACACGATCGGTTCGTCTGATGAAAACGGTCTGATGGACCATTTCATCAGACAAACCGATCGTGTGTGGGCCCCATCAGTTTTTTTCCCCGATCGGTGAATCTGTTTTAATATTATCTGATGGTTAAAAAAAAACGATAGAAAAAAAAAAACGATCGTCTGTGGTGAAATCCATCAGTTAAAAATCCACGCATGCTCAGAATCAAGTCGACGCATGCTCGGAAGCATTGAACTTCATTTTTCTCAGCACGTCATGTTTTACGTCACAGCGTTCTGACACGATCATTTTTTTAACCAATGGTGTGTAGGCAAGACTGATGAAAGTCAGCTTCATCAGATGAACCGATCGTGTGTACAGGCCTACAATATAAAAACGTCAAATTTCCATGCAAAATAATTGTAGCGCTTTCAGCACCTAAAATCTGAAACAATCATACCGCCAAGGAGGTTAAAGTAGCGCACTGCCATATCGCAAAAAATGGCCTGGTCATGAAGGGGGGGTCAATTTTTTCTGGAGCTGTGGTTAAAGCCCAATTCAGGCACACTATATAATTATCTCCTGCAGTGGAGCAGTACCAGCACTGCAATGGTTAATTGCTCCTTTTAGTCTACGGCAGAGGTCTCCAAATTTTCGAAAGAAAGGCCAGTTTACTGTTCTTCAGACTTTAGCGGGGTCGGACTGTGCCCAGTGGGAGTAAACAATGCCCAATCTTTGGTAATAGGGGGAGAAATAGTTGCTGTCAGTCAGGCATGTACTGGCCAATGGCTCAGTGGGCCAGTTTCAGTGACAGCCTGTCAAATTAATGGCCGCGCGATTAATTTGAGCACCGTTGTACTGGCCATGGCTAGGTATCGAGCTTCCGCATGCAGCGCGGGGCACTTCGGCTCTTTCCTGACACGGCACACATCTTCGGCCACCTCCGGCTCGCACTCATCCTTTTCCGCCCCCGCTCGGTTCTTTCCGACACGGCACACTTCTTCGGCTACCTCCAGCCTGCGCTTGTCCTTTTCCGTCACCGCTGGACCCCCCCCTACTCCCTGACTGCTTCGGCTTCGTCCAGCAAACTCGGCTATCTCCGGCGGCCCCCGCGGTAACGGTCTCTGTGAATTTAAATGAGCCAGAGCCGCCCGTTTGATGTCCGGAGATATCAGCTGACCGGCAGAGAGGTCCCCGGAGCGGACGGGGGAGGACGATGGTGCTGCAGGAACCTGTCCAGGTAAAAGTAACAAAAAATACTGAAATGTGCCAATTATTTATAGTTCTTTATTATATTAAAATTTATGATTTTGTTTTTCAAACTTCATCATACCCGGGATGTCTACTAGATTCTTGTTTGGACAGATTTAAGTGAGTTATTCCTAAGAATTACAGGCCTCAAATATAAAAACGCCAAATTTCCATGCAAAATAATGGTACCGCTTTCAGCACCTAAAATCTGACATAATCATACCGCCAGGAAGGTTAAGGGGATATGTGCTGGGTGCTTTGGGGAGGGGGAGGATATGTGCAAGTGGGGGGGTCCTGATGCTCCCCCTCCACCATTAGCACATGTTCTGTACCCTCCTAAAGCACTCAGCACATATCCCCTTACCCCTTTCTCCCCCCAAATTAAAAGATGCAGCGCCCCTCTCTGGCCTCCTCCTGCGGCATCCATCTCTGGCCTCCTCCCGCGGCATCCATCTCTGGCCTCCTCCCGCGGCATCCATCTCTGGCCTCCTCCCGCGGCATCCATCTCTGGCCTCCTCCTGCGGCATCCATCTCTGTCCTCCTCCTGCGGCATCCATCTCTGTCCTCCTCCTGCGGCATCCATCTCTGTCCTCCTCCTGCGGCATCCATCTCTGTCCTCCTCCTGCGGCATCCATCTCTGTCCTCCTCCTGCGGCATCCATCTCTGTCCTCCTCCCGCGGCATCCATCTCTGGCCTCCTCCTGCGGCATCCATCTCTGGCCTCCTCCCGCGGCATCCATCTCTGGCCTCCTCCTGCGGCATCCATCTCTGGCCTCCTCCTGCGGCATCCATCTCTGGCCTCCTCCTGCGGCATCCATCTCTGGCCTCCTCCTGCGGCATCCATCTCTGGCCTCCTCCTGCGGCATCCATCTCTGTCCTCCTCCTGCGGCATCCATCTCTGTCCTCCTCCTGCGGCATCCATCTCTGTCCTCCTCCTGCGGCATCCATCTCTGTCCTCCTCCTGCGGCATCCATCTCTGTCCTCCTCCCATGAAGATGACAGAGAGGGTCTTAAAAAGGAAGGGGTGTGGCCGTGACAGGAAGGGGTGGGTCATATTTAAATTAGGGGGTGTGCGAGGTTAGTCAGGCCTAGGGCAGCACAATACCTAAACACACTACTGGTGCAATGTATACTCAGCCTGTCGGTAGTCAACTTGTAATCGCAGACAGAAGAGTCAAAACTAACAAAGCTTTGCATACCTGTTTGGTTGAATGTCCCCACTTAGGGTTGCCACCTGTACGGAAATGACCCGGACAGTCTGGGTTTTGAAACTTGTGCCCGGGTTTCTGTTCTCCTCTAACCCGGAAACAGCAGCATACATCCGGTCTCAACCGTCTGCCTCCTATTGCTTTCTCACACGGGGTGCCTAATGTCCAACCCCTACCTCCCCCGCCAGCCAGCCTGTGACTCCTGTTGTGAATAAAGCCTGTGCCGTCCATGACACCACCCATCCCCCTGCCGCCACCGCTGCAAGCGAGAGTTTCACCAGCGTGGAGGACAGAGCGAGGAGTAGAAACAGCAGTGACGGCGGTTAATACCTTGAAGCCATATTTGGGATTATTTACTATGAAAAAGTAAATTAGCACTTTACAAAGTGAATTTTCACTATAGGGTAAAGCAAATAAAAATCCACTTTTCAAAAAATACAATTGATTTTTGCTTGTGCGTGATTAGATGATGGGAAGTGAAATTGGATTGCAGTTAATAAGATGATTAAATTCAGTACAACTTTCTCTCATTTACCAAGTAAAAAAAAAAAAAAAAAAAAAAATCACTTTGTAAAACGAACTTTCACTTAACTTAATGAATGAGGTGAAGCTGTGCTGAATTTAATCATCTAATTATATGCAATCCAATTTAAATTTGCTTCACTTCATTTAGTAAGCTCAGCAAAAATCGACTTTGGAAAGTGAACCTGCTCTACTCCTTCTATTCCTTAAGTAAACCAACGCTTTTAACCACTTGCCGACCGCTTCACGCACTTAGCAGAATGGCTTGGCTGGGCAAAGCAACGTACCCGTGGGACCCGCAAACTCAATGTCCACCGGTGTCCCGGAGCTGCAGTACAGGGAATTTCCTGTGTAAACAATGCATTTCCCTGTTCTGCCTTGTGACAGGGCACTGATTAATCGCTCCCTGTCATCGGGAGCAGTGATCAATGTCGTGTCAATGGTTGCCCCCCCTCCCCGTTAGACTCAATCCCTAGGACACACTTAACCCCTTCCTCGCCCCCTAGTGGTTAACCCCTGCCAATTAGTAATCAGCGCATTTTTATAGCACTGATGGCTGTATAAACGACAATGGTCCCAAAATAGCATCAAAAGTGTCCGCCATAATGTCGCAGTCATGATAAAAATCGCAGATCAACGCCATTACTTTAAAAAAAAAAAAAAAGCCATAAACTATCCCCTTTTTTGTAGACGCTAAAAACTTTTGCGCAAATCGATCAATATATGCTTAGTGATTTTTTTTTACAAAAAATATGTAGAAGAATACGTATTGGTCTAATCTGAGAAAGACATTTTTTTTTTTTTTTTTGGAGATATTTATTATAGCTAAAAGTAAAAAAATTGTTTTAATTTTTTTCAAAATTGTCGTTAATTTTTTTGCTCTGGTCAAGAAGGGGGTAAATTCTTTCGCAGCTTTAAAATGTATCTAAACCAATAATGAATGTTGAGTATACTGCAGTTAACCAATCCCCAAATGTGATGGTTGTGCAATATATAGAGGTATCATCATGAGCAGACTAACAGCAATGTGCAACTTGAAGTTTACTGAATGAATGATGATAGCGGATTTATGGAATACGCACAGACCAAATAATAACAGGCAATGCAACTATTAAAATAACATGAGCTGCCTTGGAGCAATTTCTCAAGTAGGACACTAGGTGGCAGCAGTGTATAGTCTTTGAAATACTCCTCTATAAGAACAATAAAGTACAAGTGACTACCAATTGCCTGCACCCTGGATAAAATAGCCCAGTTACCGCTATCTCAGGTAATGATTCTTTTTTTGGAGTTTTTTTCCTATTCTTTATTTAATGTGCCAAATTACATTAAAATAATACAAAACAATCACATTCCTTAATTTAATACACCAAAATGCCCACTTACCCAAATAGATTTCTAATGTATACAATATAATTGTCCACTAAAGCAGTGTTCTGCCCTGCCCCCCCCCCCCCCCCCCCACCCCAAAAAAGGAGAATTCAAAACCAGCAGCTACACATTAATAAATGAACACTTACCTGTCCTGGAGTTCAGCGATGTCAGCACCCACAGCTGATGTTTCCATCAGCTGTTGGGAGCTGCCGCCGCCATTGTGGGTAAGGGTACCCGGCAGTGTAGCCTTTCGGGTTCACGCTGGGAACCCTACTGCGCATGCACAAGGACCACTCCTCTCTTCTACCTGCCCGGTGGCCGGGGGAGGGAGCCCCGTGCTGACGTCACGGGCCTGACTACCGCAAGTGGGAAAGGATACCTGTCAAAGACAGGTATCATGTCCCCCTTCCTCCCCGAAAGGTGCTAATTGTGGCACTGGAGAGGGGGGAGGAATCCAATGAGCGGAAGTTCCACTTTTGGGTGGAACTCCGCTTTAATGCATCATCACATAATACCAAAATAAGACAAGATAAAGCAAATTAAAGTGGTTGTAAAACCCCAATGCGGAAGTTGTACCTATAGGTGAACCTATAATCTAGTGTGCTACTAGAATAGTGCAGGCAAATTTACTTGTATGACTCATGGCAGTATGGGTCTGACTCTGGGTCAGGGTTTACTGCAGGTCAGGCTGGATTTTTTTTTACAGAGGCAGGCCTCTGGTGCCTCCCCCTGGGTCTGAAAGTTTGGAGAAACTAGAAGTTAGCGGGAGGGGGCTAGGAGGTTGATCTGCATAAATGAGAACCTGGGCAATCCCTAGGCATACTGTCCTGGCAGGATGTCTAGGTCAGCTCTTAAATGTGGATAAGTCATGCAAGCAGGGGAGTCAGTGCCTCGCCGCTGGCCTGGTCTCTAATGCCTGTTGTACTGGTTGCTAGCGCCTGTGCCGCCTTGCGTCTAGAAACCAGTGACGTCAGGTCAGTCACATCCCAGCCACTGCTGAGGGGGAGCAGAGCGAGGCACCGCATTAAGGGCCATCTTCCTTCTCCGCGCCTAGTGTGAGAGTGTAGGCTCCACCCACCTTCTCCCTTCATGATCTTCTCCAAATCTCCAGCGCAGCTTGAACATGAAGACAGTCACTGACACTCTGGATAATGAAGGATGCACTGCAGTGGCTGTGTGTCATGTGAAGTGATGGCGATTCTTCTGAAATCCCGGGTTCCTGCTCATATCTATTGGTCCTTGGAAGCCCCTCCCCCCAACAGAGTACCAAAGTATAGGAATTAAAGGGAGTACAAAAAGTAATGATTGTGTAAAAATCACAGAATACATGTATGCCAATTTTTTATGAAGTATATATGAAGACAAAAAAAACTGCCCTTTTAGTATTGACATTTTCATCTTGTTCAATCTTAACCACTTCAGCCCTGAAAAGATTTGCCCCCTTAATGACCGGGCCATTTTTTGCGATACGGAACTGCTTTATTTTAACTGACAATTGCACGGCAGTGCAACACTGTACCCAAATTTTTTTTGGTGGCATTTGATCACCTCTGCGGTTTTAATTTTGGGGGCGGACAACAGGAAACAGTTGTAGTTGGTGCCATCGACCCCCCCCCCCATCAGTAAAGCTGGGGGGGGGGGGCAGCAGTGATCCAGCCGGAGGGATCACTGCTGCAGTTTTGCTGGGTCTGGTAAGAGGGCTTGTTGGCCATTATCCATTACTGTTCCTATGGACAGAGTCATTAGGAAGTGCCCAATTATCCTACCCGCTAACCCTAATACTGCCTACAGGCCTTATTTTCTGCCGAATGTGCGCTAACGCGCTCCAACGCTAGGCTGCCGACCCGAAAATAGGGAGATTGAGGGGGCGACACCATTTTTTTACCGCACCAGGTGACACCAACCCTAGTGAAGCCGCTGAGAAGCCTTCCTGCCTCCTCTATCTGCATTAGATAATCTACTGTTCTAATCCAATGATGCAGGGGGGGGGGGGGGGGATTTCCAATGTGCTGGTATGCAGGCCCTCGCCGCATTAAAAAGATGTCTCACTAGAGAATGTGGATATTTTCATTTGGAAAGAGGGCTAAGGTGTAGCAAACACCTGTTGATTCTGTCAGTAACACACTTCCTTACCTAAAGTCAGCAGGAATTGTCTTGGTGGAAAACCAGCATTTTATCAGGACTTGCAGCCAGTTACTGGAAGTGCTGATAAGTGAATTATGGTGGTGGGATCCCGTCATCAGAAAACAGTAGCATTGCAGGAGAGATTTGTTGAATAAAAGCTTCCTCTCTTCTACCAGTGGAGGCTGGTGCTCAAAATTTTTTGGGGGGCGCAAACAAAAAAATTCTGAAAAAAACCCCATCAATTGCAGCCACTGTGCCCATCAAATGTTGTCACTATGCTACAAATTCTGCCTCTGTGCACCAAGTGCTGCCTCTGTGCCCCAAGTGCCCGCTGTCTGCTTGGCACAGCGTTGCACCCGCTTCTCACATTTTTGGGTGCCTATTAACCACTTAAGGACCGGACCATAATGCTGCCTAAAGACCCAAGGTGTTTTTACAGTTCGGGACTGCGTCGCTTTAACAGACAATTGCGCAGTCGTGCGACGTGGCTCCCAAACAAAATTGGCGTCCTTTTTTCCCCACAAATAGAGCTTTCTTTTGGTGGCATTTGATCACCTCTGCGGTTTTTATTTTTTGCACTATAAAAAAAAAATAGAGCGACAATTTTGAAAAAAATATATTTTTTATTTTTTTACTTTTTGCTATAAATATCCCCCAAAAACATATATAACATTTTTTTTCCCCCTCAGTTTAGGCCGATATGTATTCTTCTACCTATTTTTGGTAATAAAAATCGCAATAAGCGTTTATCGATTGGTTTGCGCAAAATTTATAGCGTTTACAAAATAGGGGATAGTTTTATTGCATTTTTTTTTTTTTTTACTACTAATGGCGCCGATCAGTGATTTTTTTCGTGACTGCGACATTATGGCGGACACTTCGGACAATTTTGACACATTTTTGGGACCATTGTCATTTTCACAGCAAAAAATGCATTTAAATTGCATTGTTTACTGTGAAAATGACAGTTGCAGTTAGGGAGTTAACCACAGGGGGGCGCTGTAGGAGTTAGTGTTCCCTTAGTGTGTGTTTGCAACTGTAGGGGGGTGTGGCTGTAGGAATGACGTCATCGATCGAGTCTCTCCTATAAAGGGGATCACTCGATCGATGCAGCGCCATAGTGAAGCATGGGGAAGCCGTGTTTACATACGGCTCTCCCCGTTCTTCAGCTCCGGGGAGCGATCGCGACGGAGCGGCTATAAACAAATAGCCGCGCCGTCGTCCCGGATCGCTCCCCGAGGGGACCCGACCGCTGCAAGTCGCGCGGGGGGGGGGGGGTCCCAATCGGACCCCCCACCCACATCTAGGCAGGGACGTACAGGTACGCCAATGTGCCTGTACGTGCCATTCTCCCGACGTATATGTACATGCGGCGGTCGGGAAGGGGTTAAAGCCTATGGGAATTAGTGTCCATAAGTGTCCAAAAAACAATAAAAATTTGAAAATTCAAATTAAGTGAATAAATTATTGTGATGTTTAAACGTGACTGGCAAACAAAAAATCCACCACCGGTGAAAAAGATGAAGATGTCTATGCGCTTACCAGAAGGGCAAGCAATCACAGCTTGCAGCTGGAACCCCCCAGCAAGGGTCTTTATCAGGAAATGCCGCTGATAGTCCAGATGGTATTCCTCCAATTGAGTGGATGGATACGAAATCCAAAGAGCATGAAAGAAATATATACACACAGCATATGGTGATGTACCGCAGATTAAACAGATGATAAGCACACCAAGGAAAGCCACCACCAATATGGATCACTGAATAAGGGGGACTCTTACCAGATATGCTAATATAGAGAGCTTGTGGCCAAACCCAGCCAGGGCCTTTAGGGTAGTCTCCAAACACACCAGCCAAAGCATACGGCTTTCTCAAGCAACCAAAGCAGAGTATGTCACCAAAAATAAAGATAAAATCCACATAGTGAAGTATCGCAAAAATAGAGGTTTAATAAAGTAGATGCACTTACATAAAAAGGATAATGTGTCAGCATTTAAAATTTACGAGCCGGCCGGCTTCTACGAACGCCCGTCCTTCGGGACCTAGACGCAGCACGTCAAAGCGTCTCCTCCTCCCGACGTAAGTTTCGTCAGTATGTGACGTCGTCTGGGGAACGGGCGACGCAATGACGTGTCGCGCTTAAATACATAATGATAAAAACCAAGCCTCGATATGAATGCAGTCCCTGCCGTCACGCGGCAGGAATCAACCAATCACGGGACAGCAAAACAAACCAAGACGAATGCTGCGATAGACGCCGCTGATTGATCAATGCAGTAACAACGCAGCATGTCAAATTTCGAATGCTGCGTTGTTACTGCATTGATCAATCAGCGGCGTCTATCGCAGCATTCGTCTTGGTTTGTTTTGCGGTCCCGTGATTGGTTGATTCCTGCCGCGTGACGGCAGGGACTGCATTCATATCGAGGCTTGGTTTTTATCATTATGTATTTAAGCGCGACACGTCATTGCGTCGCCCGTTCCCCAGACGACGTCACATACTGACGAAACGTACGTCGGGAGGAGGAGTCACTTTGACGTGCTGCGTCTAGGTCCCGAAGGACGGGCGTTCGTAGAAGCCGGCCGGCTCGTAAATTTTAAATGCTGACACATTATCCTTTTTATGTAAGTGCATCTACTTTATTAAACCTCTATTTTTGCGATACTTCACTATGTGGATTTTATCTTTATTTTTGGTGACATACTCTGCTTTGGTTGCTTGAGAAAGCCGTATGCTTTGGCTGGTGTGTTTGGAGACTACCCTAAAGGCCCTGGCTGGGTTTGGCCACAAGCTCTCTATATTAGCATATCTGGTAAGAGTCCCCCTTATTCGGTGATCCATATTGGTGGTGGCTTTCCTTGGTGTGCTTATCATCTGTTTAATCTGCGGTACATCACCATATGCTGTGTGTATATATTTCTTTCATGCTCTTTGGATTTCGTATCCATCCACTCAATTGGAGGAATACCATCTGGACTATCAGCGGCATTTCCTGATAAAGACCCTTGCTGGGGGGTTCCAGCTGCAAGCTGTGATTGCTTGCCCTTCTGGTAAGCGCATAGACATCTTCATCTTTTTCACCGGTGGTGGATTTTTTGTTTGCCAGTCACGTTTAAACATCACAATAATTTATTCACTTAATTTGAATTTTCAAATTTTTATTGTTTTTTGGACACTTATACAATTGAATTGGGAATTAGTGTCCATATTTATTTTCACATTTGGTTAGCGCAACTTATTTGTTTTATAATGATCTATGGTAATTAGAGCGGTGCCAGGAGAGGGGGGGCGATACTCCTGCGCCCTTTATGGACGCACCGCCACTGCAGCAGAGGGAAGCATGAAGTGCTCTAGAATTTCCTGCTAGAGGGCTGCACTGACTTTGGACTTGATAAATCACAGTGGGACCAACACCAGCAGATGACACGACTCCCCAAATCATCACTGACTGTGGAAACTTCACACTGGACCTCATGCAACTTGGATTCTGTGCCTCTCCACTCTTCCTCCAGACTCTGGGTCCGTGATTTCCAGAGGGTTTGGCATAGCTCCTAACTGCCCCTGATTTGGAGGGACTGTCCCTGATTTAGATCAATGTCCCTCATTCCTCATTTGTCCCTCATTTTGGTCTGATATATATAGATGTAAATAAAATTAACTTTTTATCTATCAAAAAGTGTTTTCCAGAGCTAAACCTTTCATCTGACTTTTAAATTGCTACATTTGTATATTACAAAAGCCAATATAAAGGAATAATAGTGGTAAAAAAAGCACTTGTGGGTTTAACCAATCTTGTTTTTTTTTTGTACAATTCTCCTCTAAGAGGGCGTGGCAAGGTGTGGACTGGCCAATCGGACACTCGGGCAGTGCCCGAGGGCCCCGTGCCACTAGAGGCCCCATCAGGGTTGCCAGCCTCAGTAAAACCAGAGACAGTATGTAAAAATCTCGCGTGTGTGTATACTTTGTGTGCGCGCGAGTGTGTGTGTATAGTGTGTGTGCACGTGTGTATAGTGTGTGTGTGTGCACGTGTGTATAGTGTGTGTGCGCGTGTATACTTTGTGTGTGTGCGTGCGCGTGTATACTTTGTGTGTGTGCGCGCGCGTGTATACTTTGTGTGTGTGCGCGCGCGTGTATACTTTGTGTGTGTGCGCGCGCGTGTATACTTTGTGTGTGTGCGCGCGCGTGTATACTTTGTGTGTGTGCGCGCGCGTGTATACTTTGTGTGTGTGCGCGCGCGTGTATACTTTGTGTGTGCGCGCGCGTGTATACTTTGTGTGTGCGCGCGCGCGTGTATACTTTGTGTGTGCGCGCGCGTGTATACTTTGTGTGTGCGCGCGCGTGTATACTTTGTGTGTGCGCGCGCGTGTATACTTTGTGTGTGCGCGCGCGTGTATACTTTGTGTGTGCATGCGCGCGTGTATGTATACTTTGTGTGTGCGCGCGCGTGTGTGTTTGTGTGTATACTTTGCGTGCGCGCGCATGTGTGTATACTTTGCGTGCGCGCGCATGTGTGTATACTTTGCGTGCGTATACTTTGCGTGCGTGTGTGTATGTATGTATACTTTGCGTGCGTGCATGTATACTTTGCGTGTGTGTGTATGTATACTTTGCGTGCGTGCGCGTGTGTGTGTGTGTGTGTATACTTTGCGTGCGTACACACATCTATTGTTCCAGACCAGAGTCTTGTGTCTCTCACAACACAGAGGATACAACAATGGCGACGAGGGTGGGATTTACAAAGTGTCCATCAGTCTGAGAGATAGAGACAAAGACATTGTGGATTGTCACCTGGATAAAAGCAATCACAGATCCCAGCAGGAAAATGTCATTAATCAGGACATTAAGTGAGAACAGACATCCTGGAGTTCCTGGGTTGAGAGACTGGAACAGTATTTCAGTGCAAATGCCATCATCACAGACAACAGGTGTAAGGGCTTACCTTGGCTGGAGTCCATATTGCAGAGTTGTATGCTCTCCCTTACAAATACACACAGTAACAAAGTAAGAAGCTACCTGGGCTGTGAGTCTGTGCACGGGGGCTTGACAGGGATTTGCCAAAAGGATGGTCAAAGTTAAGCCGTGGTCAGGGATTCCAGAATACACGATAAACAAAGCCAGGGTCAGAAGCCAGAGTCATAGCTGAAACAAAGCACAGGAACACAGGCACCTTTGGCAATGACAGGACAATCACAATGAACTGACAAATCCCTCAGAGTGAGGCAGTGTTTTATACCCTAGTTGATTGGTAACCTGCCTCAGCTGGACCAGGAGAGACAGGTGCAGATTGCGAGGAGATCAGCACATCATTCAGAACCACCTCAGCTGGAAAGCAAGCAGAACACCGAACTGAGGAGTGGCTCAGAGGTAAACCCCTGAAGTAGCAACAGCGAGGTCCCAGGTTCAATACCCCCCAGCGCCATGACCACGCCTTGCCGCCTGCTTGGCACGGTAGGGACTGTGACAACAGGCAAGTAGCAGTATTTCTGACAGTGCTTGGTGCCAAAACATATGACACTCTTAGGGATCTGCTTTGCCCTGTAAAACCAGCAACTAATGCCGCGTACACACCATCACTTTAAGTGATGAAATAAAACAAAGTTTTTGAAACTTCATTTTCAAAAACGACGTTGCCTACACACCATCGTTTTTTCAAAATGCTCTAGCAAAACGCGGTTACGTTCAGCACTCTTTTCCATTGAAGCTCGCTTCATAACTTGCTTCTGAGCATGCGCGGGTTTAACCACTTAACCCCCGGACCATATTGCTGCCCAAAGACCAGAGCACTTTTTGCGATTCGGGACTGCGTCGCTTTAACTGACAATTGCGCGGCCGTGCGACGTGGCTCCCAAACAAAATTGGCGTCCTTTTTTACCCACAAATAGAGCTTTCTTTTGGTGGTATTTGATCACCTCTGCGGTTTTTATTTTTTGCGCTATAAACAAAAATAGAGTGACAATTTTGAAAAAAATCAATATTTTTTTACTTTTTTGCTATAATAAATATCCCCAAAAATATATAAAAAAACATTTATTTTCCTCAGTTTAGGACAATACGCATTCTTCTACATATTTTTCGTAAAAAAAAAAAAATCGCAATAAGCGTTTATTGATTGGTTTGCGCAAAAGTTATAGCGTTTACAAAATAGGGGGTATTTTTATGTCATTTTTATTAATATATTTTTTTTACTAGTAATGGCGGCGATCAGCGATTTTTTTTCGGTACTGCGACATTATGGCGGACACTTCGGACACTTTTGACACATTTTTGGGACCATTGGCATTTTTATAGCGATCAGTGCTATAAAAATGCATTGATTACTATAAAAATGCCACTGGCAGTGAAGGGGTTAACACTAAGGGGCGGGGAAGGGGTTAAGTATGTTCCCTGGGGGTGTTCTAACTGTGGGGGGGGGGGTGGCCTCACTAGGGGAAACACTGATCTTCTGTTCATACATTGTATGAACAGAAGATCAGCATTTCCCCCCCTGACAGGACCGAGAGCTGTGTGTTTACACACACAGCTCCCGTTCCCCGCTCTGTAACGAGCAATCGCGGGTGCCCGGCGGCTAAAGCGCCCACGCCCCTAGTGGCCACTAAAAGAGCCGACGTATAGCTACAGGCTCTCGCCCAGGAGAGCCGACCTGCCGCCGTACAATGACAGTGGCTGGTCGGCAACTAGTTAAAAACGTCGTCTTAAATGTCGTTTTGCCCACACACTATCATTTTAATTGACACAAAAAACGAAGTTTTGAAAAACGACACAAAAAATTGAAGCATGCTTAAATTTTTTTTTGTCGTTTTTCGCAAGACATAAAACAACGTTTTCCCCCACACACAGTCATTTTAATTTTTTTTTATTTTTTTTTCATCACATAAAGTGATGGTGTGTACGCGGCATTAGACATTGGCAGAGCTGCTGACACTGCTAGAGGGGTAGATTCAAAGAGCAATTGCGTCTGCGTAACCATAGTTACGCAGCGCAATTGCTTACCTGCGCCGGTGTTACGAATGCTCCTGATTCAGGAATCTCGTTACGCCGACTGCAGCCTAAGAAATAACTGGCATAATGCTCCTTATGCAGTCATATCGTAGGCTGCATTCTTACGTTGGCCGCTAGGTGGCGTTCCCGTTGTGGTCAGCGTAGAGTATGCAAATTGCATACTAACGCCGATTCACAACCCTACGCGAGCCCTGCGTACGCACTTTGCGTACGTCGGGTTTCGCGTAAGGCTGCTCCTGCTAATAGCAGGGGCAGCCAATGTTACGTATACCCGTCGTTCCCGCGTCGCGAAGTTTAAATTTTACGTTGTTTGCGTAAGTGAATCGTGAATGATGCTGGACGCCATTCACGTTCACTTTGAAGCAAATGACGTCCTTGCGACGTCATTTGCCGCAATGCACGTCGGGAAAGTTTCCCGACGGAGCATGCGCACTATGTTCGGCGCGGGAACGCGCCTAATTTAAATGATCCACGCCCCCTACGGGATCATTTAAATTACGCACCCTTACGCCGGGCAGTTTTCCGGAGCGCACACGCAATTTACGGAGCTACTGCTCCGTGAAATCCCACGTAGCGCAGGAAATTTACGGAGGCGCAGCGGCAAAATGCGCTGCGCCTCCGTAAAAAAAGGGGCAAAGCTACCTGAATCTACCTCAGAGAGTCACTTCCAGCCGAAACCACTAGAAATTGCAGAAAGATTTTACTTCTATCAGAGACAGCAGCAGACAGGTGAAGAGATTAAAGTTTATGTGCTCGCCCTTCGCAGACTAGCCTCTACCTGTTCTTTTGGGGAGTACCTACTAGTGTTGAGCAGAATATGCCATATTCGATTTTGCGATATATCTCGAATATATATTCGAATATTCGAGATATATTCGCTAAATTCGAATATTCGTGATATTTTATCGAAATTAAATGATTGCGATTTTTCGCTATTGCGAATGCGAAAATAATTGCGATTTTTTGATAACTGCGGTAGGAGCACTCTGATTGGCTCAGAATATTCGTGATATTTTATCGAAATATCGCAACATGCGAATGCGATATTTATTGCGCAATTTCGACAAATGCTGTAGGAGCACTCTGATTGGCTCAGAATATTCGTGATATTTTACAATACAAAATAATTGCGAATATTCGGCAAATGCGGAAGGAGCACTCTGATTGGCTCAGAATATTCTTGATATTTTACAATACAAAATAATTGCGAATATTCGGCAAATGCGGAAGGAGCACTCTGATTGGCTCAGAATATTCTTGATATTTTACAATACAAAATAATTGCGAATATTCGGCAAATGCAGAAGGAGCACTCTGATTGGCTCAGAATATTCTTGATATTTTACAATACAAAATAATTGCGAATATTCGGCAAATGCGGAAGGAGCACTCTGATTGGCTCAGAATATTCTTGATATTTTACAATAGAAAATAAAAAGTGTTTTGCATTGGTGGTGATTCTTTACTCTATCCATCTGTCACAGCCGTTTGTCAATCAAACACCTTGAAGATTGAACACGTTCATGCTGCATGCTTTGGACTTTTTTTCACTTCACATATCAAAGACATTTTTATGAAAGATTATTTTTCTATTATTGGGACTATATTTCTTTATATATTTGTTTCACTGTGTATTTCACAAGTTATTTGCGCTTGCTTATTTTATAATTTGCCCACATGTCTTGTCACTAGACATATTTTTTATTCTTGTAGAGCGACTCCATTTTCTGTCTTGTATTAATTTATGTTGTATAACATTTTTGAGTTGCTGCTGTATTCTCCCCTTTTTTAAGGTATGCGCAATTTTTTCCTTCTTACAAAAAATAATAATATCAAACATACAAATATTCATAACATACACATACACAAAGCCCCCCCTTTTGCATCAGAGACAATCAGAGTTCTCCTACCACAGTTATCGAAAATTCGCAATCATTTTCGCATTCGCAATAGCGAAAAATCGCAATTTTTTTTTTTTCAATTTGGCAACATAAAAGGATCGCCTCAGCTTAGCTACTCGGCCCAGGGTCTCTAATCATACCAGCAATGCTTTTAGACGTCGATAGGATGTGATCTGTTTTAAAAATCAAATTGAAAAAATGCGAATATTCGGAATTGCGAATATTCACCGCGAAATTCGAAATATAGCGCGATTTCTCGAATATGCTATATTCGAGTCGAATATTCGCAATGCGAATATTCGTGAGCAACACTAGTACCTACCTACTGCACTGAGAGATAAGTTTGTTATGGGACTGAATTGTGAGTCGACCCAAAAGCGACTGGTGTAGATTCAGGTAGGGTCACGCAATGATACGGCGGCGCAGCGTATCATATTTACGCTACGCCGCCGTAACTTACAGGAGCAAGTGCAGTATTCACAAAGCACTTGCTACGTAAGTTGCGGCGGCGTAGCGTAAATGGGGCCGGCGTAAGCGCGTGTAATTCAAATGTGGAAGGGGGGCGTGTTTTATGTAAATATATGATGACCTGACGTGATTGACGTTTTGTTTGGACGGCGCATGCGCCGTCCGTGTACATATCCCAGTGTGCATTGCTCCCAAGTACGGCGCAACAACGTATTGGTTTCGGCGTGAACGTAAATTACGTCCAGCCCTATTCGCGAACGACTTACGCAAACAATGTAAAAAATTCAAATTTCGAAGCGGGAACGACGTCCATACTTAACATTGGCTGTGCCTCCTAATAGCAGGAACAACCTTACGCCGAAAAAGCCTAACGTAAACGACGTAAATAAATTGCGCGTACGTTTGTGAATCGGCATATCTAGGTAATTAGCATATTCTACGCCGACAACAACGGAAGCGCCCCTAGCGTCCAACGTTATATTGCACACAATTCTACGCCGCCGCAATCAAGTTACGTCGGTGGAGGAAGCCTATTTTTTAAGCGTATCTGCCTTTGAGAATCGGTGTAACGATACGCGGCCGTATCTTAGTAAAATTCTGGCGTATCTTGCTTTCTGAATACAGAAAGAAGATACGCCGGTGCTTCGTAGAACTTACGCGGTGTATCAATAGATACGCCGACGTAAAGGCTATCTGAATCCGGGCCACTGTGTTTATACTGTGTGGCCCCATATCTCCTATTGCCGTGGGGCCCCATGAGTTGTCAGTCCGCCCCTGGGTGTGTCCTATGCCTGCATACTTTTGCTGATAGGTGTCCCTCATTCCCATCTCAGAAAGTTGGGAGGTATGGGTCTGGTAAAGCATGTCTTCCATTGGGGAGTGGGTGCATGAAGTCACATGGAAAGTGGATGGTTTGGAACTTGCACGTTGCATTGTGAGCACAGTCTAATTGAGTTTAATATTTACATTATTTTAAATGGTATAACACTATCATTACATTTTGTTTTCGGTATTACATCACTGATTGGCTTGAATTATTTAAATGCCTGAAGGGAAGAAAACATTGGGAGCCATAGGCTAAGGTCACTGCACGGATTCGCACTCGGTGATTAGTAGGACACTTAGGATTTCTAATATGAGTGGAATCTGATAAAGTAAAGTCAAAATACACGTGGATGTTGGTTCAGAACAAACTTTATTTTGACCCATATGTTCTATTTTACGGGATGTTTCATTGGATGACCGATCATACTGTGCGTAATGTGTTAGACGCAGACAGTGGAAAGTACATTCTGTCCTTTAAATTTTTTTTTTGTTTCTATTATAAAACATTGTAAATAAGTAAGTTTTCTCCTTCACTGATGGGCACTGATAAGGCGGCACTGATGGGCACCAATGAGGTGGCACTGATGTGGTGGCATTGATGGGCACTAATATGCGGCACTGATGCACGGCACGGATGGGCACTGATAGGCGGCACGGATAGGTGGCATGGATGGGCTTGGATAGGCGGCACGGATGGGCACGGATAGGTGGCACAGATGGGCACAGATAGGCGGCACGGCTGGGCAAGGATAGGCGGCACGGATGGGCACGGATAGACGGCACGGTTAGGCGGCACGGATGGGCACTGATAGGCGGCACGGATGGGCACTGATAGGTGGCATGGATGGGCATAGATGGGCACTATTGTATGTGTTTTACTAATGGATGCCAATCAGTGCCAAACAATGCCTGCCAATCAGTGATGCCAATTGTGGGCACTGATTGGCATCCATTGCGGCACTGATTGGCATCCATTTTTTGTGTCCTCTTCCCTGGTGGTCTAGGGTGGCATACCTTTATTTTTATTTTTTTAATCCCTGGTGGTCCAGTGGGCATCCCTGGTGGTCCAGTGGGCTGTGCTGATAATCGATCAGCACAAACCCCCCCCTGTCACAGGAGCAGCCGATCGTCTCTCCTCTACTCGTGTCTAACAGACGCGAGTGAGGAAAAGCCGATTACCGGCTTTTCCTGTTTACATCGTGATCAGCCGTGATTGGACACAGCTGATCACGTGGTAAAGAGTCTCCGTGAAAGACTCTTTACCTTGATCGGTGTTGTGGGGTGTCAGACTGACACCCTGCAACAACGATCGCCGCGATGCGCGCCCCCGGGGGCGCGCAGTGGCTCAGAATCCTGAGGACGTCATATGACGTCCAGTCAGGATTCTACAACCACTTTGCCGACGTCAATTTGTCATTGGCGGGCGGCAAGTGGTTAATATGTACACACACACTCTTATAAATAAATGTAAAAAAACATTTTTAAATGTATTAAAACATGGACGGTGTTAGTAGAGCAGTGGGCATGTCAGTAGGGCAGAGGTTGGAGCCAGTAGTTTTTTATTATTTTATTTTTGTATTCTTTTTTAAAACTTTTTTTTAGGAGCCCCATTGGGTGGCTTTGGTGAAATATCAGCGGGGGGAATCTGCGTCGCACAGGGGTGATTAGTGTTAGGGCACACCCGGCAAACCCCATGCACACGCCTATGTAAAGGTTGTTGTGTAAACCTGTTTCCTTTAGGTATAAAATAAATGAAGAGTTTTAATTTTTCCAAAATGTCTGCAAAAAAATCAGGAGATTTAGACGAAGCTTTGCTATTTTGGTCAAAGCTCTATAAATAAAGATTTTAAAAAAGTTGATTTTGTTTTTTATAGGCAATTTACACCTAAGCAAGTTGAGAGTTTCAGCTTTGGCAAATTTCAAATAAAAAAGTTGATAATTTTGTCATGATTTCAGTTTCACTGAAATCAAACCATTCATCCTTAGGCCCCTTTCACACTGGGGCGGGAGGTGCGTGGCGGTAAAGCGCTATTCGGACGCTAGTGGGGTGGTTTTGCCCCGCTAGCGACCGAGAAAGGGTTAAAAACTGTTGCTAAGCGCCTCTGCAGAGGCACATTGCCGGCGGTATAGCCGCGGTGCCTTATTGATTTCAATGGGTGGGATCGGTGGAGGAGCGGTATACACACCGCTCCTTTACCGCTTCAAAGATGTGGCTAGCAGGACTTTTTTTACTGTCATGCTAGTGCACCGCTCCAGTTTGAAAACCCTCGGTCTTTCACACTGGAGACTTATCCGCGGCTGTTTAGGGTCGGTTTGTAGGTGCTATTTTTAGCGCAATAGCGCAATAGCGTACCGTGGTTAGTGTGGTCAGTATGCCCCCTCACGTTGACGGTCAGTGCACAGTGAGCCCCCTTACAAATCATTAAATTGGAGGTCAGTGGTCTGTGTACCGCTTTACATTGGTCAGTCTATAGTGAGCCCACCTAAATTGGTATTCAGCGCTCAATGTTCCCTCTTACATTTGCGCTAAGTTCTTAGTGTGCCCCCTTACATTGGCATTCATTGCTCAGTTTGCCCCCCTTACATTTGCCCCCTCCTCACAATCAGTGCAAAATACTTACAATGGTGGTGGTGGTGGTTGGCAGCAGGTGGGAGGGTGAGCAGGATGGCTGATGGTGGCAAGACTGGTGGAAGTGCCCATTTATTACGTGCCTGTTCATGACACAGAGGCAGGGCAGGGTGGGGGTGTAGAGGGGGTGGAGCATCTCCCGTATAAAGAAGCCAGGTCTGCCTGCCACCAAAATGTACCGGACCATGGGCGGAGGAATAGAATCTCCCAGGTAGCTGCTGATAAGGTTGCTATGAGAATTTTGGGGGGTTGCTAAAGCTCACCCAAGCACCCACTTGGTGCTGCAACTGGTAATGACATAGTAACTTCACTAAAATTGAGCTGCACTTTATTATTTGCAATCAGCCAGCCAGCTAGGCAGAAGAGTATTTGAATAGGGATTAAAGCTGACCAGAACTGTCTCAGAAGAAGAAACTTAAATCCACATTCTTCCTCTGGTGTCTAACACCAGCAGCTCTCAGGAGCCACAATTTGGACAACTGTTGAAAAATACATATACAATAAACCTTGGTTTGCAAGCATAATTTGTTCCAGAAACATGCTTGTAATCCAAAGCACTTGTATATCAAAGCATTTGTTTTACAGGGTATAAAAGAGAAGAGAGGCACCTCTTAGGCCCCGTACACACGACCAAACATGTATGCTGAAACTGGTCCGCGGACCAGTTTCAGCATACATGTTTGGTCGTGTGTAGGCGCGAGCGGGCCGAATTCCAGCAAACATTTGCCCGCCGGGCCTTTTCCCAGCAGACAAATATTCCTGGACATGTTTTAAAACCGTCCGCTGGAATCCTGCCCGCTCGGACATGTACGGTCGTCAGTACAGACCTACCGTACATGTCCGAGCGCCCGCCGTCCCTCGCATGCGTCGAATGACTTCGACGCATGCGTGGAAGCCTTTAAATGGCAGGCCCGCCCACGTCGCCGCGTCATCGTCGCGGCATCGTCGCGGCGACGACGCGGACACGCCCCGCGTATTGTTTACGCGCAGACTTCTGTACGATGGTTAGTACAGCCATCGTACAGAAGCCCTCTGGCAGACATGTACGGTGAAAACGGTCCGACGGACCGGTTTCATCGTACATGTTTGCTCGTTAGTACCCGGCCTAAGTGTAGCAATAAGTTGCTAAATGTTGTACCTTCATTAAATGTAACCATGGGCCAGATTCACGTACAGCGGGCGCAGCGTAACGTAACCGGTTTACGTTACACCGCCGCAATGTTTCCGATTTAGTGCCCGATCCACAAAGCACTTACCTGGAAATTTGCGGCGGTGTATCGTAAACAGGTCCGGCGCAAGGCGGTCCAATTCAAATGGGGCGGGTACCATTTAAATTAGGCACGCTCCCGCGCCGGACGTACTGCGCATGCTCCCGTCGCATGCTCTGCGCGAAATTACGACGCGCCAACGTTTTGTGAATCGCGACGTGAAAAAAGATTTACGCCGGGAAAAATAAAAGATTTGAAAAAAATTCAAAAGCGACGCGGGAAAGACAGGCATACTTTAACATGGTGGAGTACTTTTACACCATGTTAAAGGTGCACTATCTTTGCGACGGAAATCTAGCACTTGCGACGCCGTAACGACGGGAAAAATCTTCGTGGATCGCCGTAACTCCTAATTTGCATACCCGACGCTGATTTACGACGCGAACTCCCCCCAGCGGCGGCCGCGGTATTGCATCCTAAGATCCGACAGTGTAAAACAATTACACCTGTCGGATCTTCTGGCTATCTATGCGTAACTGATTCTATGAATCAGTCGCATAGATAGAAACAGAGATACGACGGCGTATCAGGAGAAACGCCGTCGTATCTTTTTGGTGAATCTGGCCCACATTCCTACACTTGGAGGCTCCTCTCTTCTTTTTTTTATACTCAGTTGTGACATGACGCTACTCTTATATCAAGACATCGCTTGTATATCAAGGAAAAATGTATTAAAACATTTTGCTTGTCTTGCAAAATGCTCTCAAACCAAGTTACTCTCAAACCAAGGTTTTACTGTACAGTATAAAAGTGCAGTTTATTTTGCATTAGTTGGGCGTTATTGTAAATGTTTTCCACTAGATGGTGCTTTAGAACAGAGAACAGGTTTGTCCAAGCTTTTGATCTTCCTGGGCCACATTGGGAGAAGAGGAATTGTATTGGACCACAGATAAAATACACTAACAATAAGGATAGCTAATGAGCAGAAAAAATCAGGCAGATCACAGATAATGTACCTATCTGAGTAATAAAAATTCATATTTTTTTTTTATATTTGTTATAAAAGTAAAAGAAGGCAACATAAAACGAGTGCAATATTTGACACTTGGGCCTAGATTCACGTACAGCCGATCTACGTTGCGCGGGTGTAGCGTACCGTATTTACGCTACGCCACCGCAACTTAGAGAGGCAAGTGCTGTATTCACAAAGCACTTGCCTCCTAAGTTATGGCGGCATAGGGTAAATGGGCCGGCGTAAGCGCGCGTAATTCAAAGTAGGCTGAAGGGGGCGTGTTGTATTTAAATGAGACTTGACCCTATGTAGATGCATGGCCCGAACGAACGGCGCATGCATGCTCAGTATCACGTCGTATTTACACCCAAAGATACGTCGGCTCAATGCCTGTGACGTGAACGTAATTTACGCACAGCCCTATTCGCGTACAACTTACGCAAACAACGTAAAAAGATACGCTTGTTCCGACGTCCATACTTTGCATGGGATGCGCCACCTAGAGACCAGCTTTATCTTTACGCCCGCGTATCTCTAACGTAAACGGCGTAACTAATTGCGATGGGCGCACGTACGTTCGTGAATCTAGTCATTTGCATATTCTACGCTGAACTCAACGGAAGCGCCACCTAGCGGCCAGCGTAAATATGCACCCTAAGATACGACGGCGTAGGAGACTTACGCCGCTCGTACCTTAGCCTAATTTAAGCGTATCTGGTTTCCAGAATACGCTTAAATTTACGACGGCGCAGATTCGGACTTACGACGGCGTATCTACTGATACGCCAACGTAAGTCTCTGAGAATCTGGCCCTTGGTGATCATCAGACACTTGGGGCCAGATCCACAAAAGGGATACGCAGGCGTATCTACTGATACGCCGTCGTATCCCTGTTTCTATCTATGCGGCTGATTCATAGAATCAGTTACGCATAGATATTCCTAAGATCCGGCAGGTGTAATAGTTTTACACTGTCGGATCTTAGGATGCAGTACCGCGGCCGCCGCTGGGGGCATTTCTCGTCTAAATTCCGCATCGGGTATGCAAATTAGCACTTACGGAGATCCACAAAGCTTTTTCCCTTCGTTTTTTTTCCGTAAGTGTTAGTTTGCCGTCGCAAAATTAGGGCTACTTTTACAAAGTGTAAACTTAGTACACCATGTAAAAGTAGACCCTTCTTTCCCGCGTCGCTGTCAAATTTTTTTAAAACATCTTTTTTTCCCGCCGCAACTCTTTTTTTTAACTTCGCGCAAAGCACGTCGGGAAAATCGCGTCGGGAGCATGCGTAGTACGTCCGGCGCGGGAGCGCGCCTAATTTAAATGGGACTCGCCCCATTAGATTAGGCACGCCTTGCGCCGGACGGATTTAAGTTACACCGCTGCAAATTTCTAGGTAAGTGCTTTGTGGATCGGGCACTTAGGTAGAGATTTTGCGGCGGTGTAACTTAAATCCGAATATTTAAGTTGCGACCGCTGTACGTGGATCTGGCCCTTAAAGTTTCTAATTTGAGGTTCTAATTTTGCCTTTCCTGTGCTTCATCCTTGAAAAATATAGGTGCTGCCGAATACTGATGACATAAATAAGGAGTGATTGTGAAGAGTGGGAGATTTTGTATTGGGAAGATAAAGTTGATAAAAGTCCCTTAAAAATACATTGTCAAATTTTTCATTGGCCTCACGTGTTCGCCAAGCATTTTTACAAAAGAAAAAAAAATCCCCAAAAATGCAAAATTTTAAAGTGGTTGTATTCAATGTCTCTTTATTAGTTTATACAAAATGTTTACAATTATACAAGATTCATTACAATACGCATTTGTGCCTCTCCACTCCTCCTCCAGACTCTGGGACCAAAATTTCCAGAGGGACTGGCATCAGTAGTGTATTTGGGTTTTGTGCTGCCCTAGGCCTGACTAAACTCGTGCACCACCTAATTTAAATATGACCCACCCCTTCCTGTCAAGGCCACACCCCTTTCTGTTTAAGACCCACCCTGAAATTTTCCAGTGGGGACACGAGTTCTGAGGCCTTAGGTGGGGGGGGGGGGATTGATTAATCTGCAGAGATTTCCTCTCACTTCCTATTTGGCTATGGGGTAGGAAATGAAGGGATGAAAAAAAAAAAAAAGAAAAAGAAAGTTTTGTCTATAGTTCTACTTTAAGCACAAATTTATGTTAAATGTATGGAGGACTAAGAGGATATAACCATGCCAGTGGTGCGGTAGAAAACATATAGCACAGTGATGAAGGTGAATGTGGTTCAGGCATTGAGCAAAGGAAGGATTGCGGGTAGGAACAAATAAATCCACCTGTTTATTTTTCTCATCAGCAATCAACAGAAATAAAATTAAGGGGCCAGATCCACAGCCAGGCGGCGTAACTTAACTTTTCCCATTTAAGTTACACCGCCGCAAATTTCCCAAGTTAGTGCCCGATCCACAAAGCACTTACCTGGAAATTTGCAGCGGTGTAACTTAAATCCGTCCGGCGCAAGGCGTTCCTAATTTAATGGGGCAAGTCCCATTTAAATTAGGCGCGCTCCCGCGCCGGACGTACTGCGCATGCATCCACTTCTCATGAAGTCACATGGAAAGTGGATGGTTTGGAACTTGCACGTTGCATTGTGAGCACAGTCTAATTGAGTTTAATATTTACATTATTTTAAATGGTATAACACTATCATTATATTTTGTTTTCGGTATTACATCACTGATTGGCTTGAATAATTTAAATGCCTGAAGGGAAGAAAACGTTCGGAGCCATAGGCTAAGGTCACTGCACGGATTCGCACTCGGTGATTAGTAGCACACTTAGGATTTCTAATATGAGTGGAATCTGATAAAGTAAAGGCGAAATACACATGGATGTTGGTTCAGAACAAACTTTATTTTGACCCATATGTTCTATTTTACGGGATGTTTCATTGGATGATCGATCATACTGTGCGTAATGTGTTGGACGCAGACAGTGGAAAGTACATTCTTTCCTTTAACAGAGCATTGGGGCTAAGGTTTAAAGGTTCATAGGTGTGCGCAGCCTATTGTATTAGGGTGTGCACCCCAAAGCTCAAACACACGTGTGTGCATGTATGTTTGAGATGTACACACAGGGCCGTCTTTAATATGGTTTGGGCCCTGGGCAAACATTTTTTTTGGGCCCCCCTCCAGCTTATTTTGGGCCTGGCTGGTTCACATGTATGTTTTGGCGGTCCTCATTTGTGCAGGTACAGCAGCCCATTGATTTGAATGGGCTGCCATGCCTTTGTTTCCTGCAGAAAAAAGGAGCATTCAGCATTTTAAAAATACAGTTGCCTTGAAATCCATTCTGCTTTTGCACCATGCTACTTACCTGCAGTTCTTGCACACACAAACGCACTGTGTTTTTAAAAGCGTGACCTAAACGTCTAAAAATGCAGCAAGTTTGACAGTGCGGGAACTGCAGATAAGTCACAGCAGACAGCAGAATGGACAGACAGTGCTGTATTTCAGTGCTTGATGGGCATAGGGGTGCCGTGTGCGCAGCCTATTACATGAGGCATGCACTTTTCTTTGCAGGAAACGCAGGCATGGCGGCCCATTCAAATGAATGGGCTGCTGTGCCTGCGCAATTGTGGGCCACCAAAACACATACATGTGAACCAGCCAGGCCCAAAATAAGCCCATCAAACAGTTAAATACAGACAGTAATGCCATGTGCTCTGAGGCCTTACTCAGCCTGGACTGCAGGTCTGGTCTGTGATTTAAAGAGTTCCTCTATTTTACACATGGCATGGCATGGCATGGGGTCCCATGGTGCTAAAGCAGAATGGACAGACGGTGCTGTGACCCCATGCCATGCCATGTGTAAAATAGAGGAACTTTTTATAACACTGACCAGACCTGCAGTGAATCATCAAATATTATAAAGACTTTGGGCACACTCTACAGAAAACTTCTATTTACAATATAGATTAGCAAACAGTGACATACCTTGAGGAGCAGGACATGAAGAAGTCAGCCTCGGGAAGAGCAAACTGGGGATGTTATAAAATCACATTCTAATTCACTTTTATATACAAGCAGCACCCAGTGTCAGGAAGGGAGAAGTGCACGTCTAAAGGGAAGCCAGGGGTGCTTTACATTTTAAAACACTGGGAAGGGAAGCAGTACTGTCACTGGCTGCGTGCCGCTAATGATTTTCAGCCTGATTTGTGGGCAGCACAGGGGCTTAACGGGCGGCAGGGCCGCCATCAGGAATTATGGGGCCACTTACACAGCTTCAGGCATGGGCCCTCTGGGCCCTTTAATAAAAAGAAAAAAAGAAATAAAAAATATATATAAAATATATATATATTTTTTTTTAAAAAGGGGGTTGCCATCTGGGGCCCTGGGGACCTTTGGGCCCTTTAATAATTTTTTTTTTATAAAAATAAATTACAAAAAAAAGGGGGTTGCCATCCTTGACCTCTGGGCCCTTTAATAAAAAATAAAAAAATATATATAAAAAAGAAACATTTATAAAAAAAAAAGGGGGGGGGGTTGCCATCCAGGGCCCTGGGGACCTCTGGGCCCTTTAATAAATAAAAAAAAAATATATAAACAAAAATAAAAAAATAAACATTTATAAAAAAAAAAAAAGAAGGGTGTTTGCCACATGGGGCCCTGGGGACCTCTGAGCCCTTTAATAAAAAAAAAAAAATATATATATATATATATATATATATATATATATATATATATATATATATAAAAAGAAATAAAAAGAAAAAAAAGAAATAAAATAATATGAAAAAATAAATGTTTATAAAAAAAAGGGGGGTTGCCATCCGGGGCCCTGGGGACCTCCGGGCCCCTGGGGACCTCCGGACCCCTAAAAAAAAAAAAAAATTCAAAGGGGGTTGCTTTGGGCCCCCAACAGTGACAGGGCCCTGGGCAGCTGCCCCATTTGCCCTGTGGTAAAGACGGCCCTGTGTACACACACACACACACTCTTATAAATTTTTTTTTTTTTTTAAATGTATTAAAACATGGACGGTGTTAGTAGAGCAGTGGGCATGTCAGTAGGGAAGAGGTTGGAGCCAGTAGTTTTTTTATTTTTTATTATTATTATTATTATTATTATTTTATTTTTGTATTCTTTTTTACAACTTTTTTTTAGGAGCCCCATTGGGTGGCTTTGGTGAAATATCAGCAGGGGGAATCTGCGTCGTACAGGGGTGATTAGTGTTAGGGCACACCCGGCAAACCCCCTGAGCACGCCTATGTAAAGGTTGTTGTGTAAACCTGTTTCCTTTAGGTATAAAATAAATGAAGAGTTTTCATTTTTCCAAAATGTCTGCAAAAAAATCAGGAGATTTAGATGAAGCTTTGCTATTTTGGTCAAAGCTCAATAAATAAAGATTTTTTTTTTTTTTAGGCAATTTATACCTAAGCAAGTTGAGAGTTTCAGCTTTGGCACTGAAATCAAACCACTCATCCTTAGGCCCCTTTTTACATTGGCCACATTCAGTGCAAAATACTTACAATGATGGTGGTGGTGGTTGGCAGCAGGTGGGAGGGTGAGCAGGATGGCTGATGGTGGCAAGGCTGGTGGAAGTGCCCATTTATTACGTGCCTGTTCATGCCTGTTCATGACACAGAGGCAGGACAGGGGGTGTGTAGAGGGGGTGGAGCATCTCCCGTATAAAGAAGCCAGGTCTGCCTGCCACCAAAATGTACCGGACCATGGGCAGAGGAATAGAATCTCCCAGGTAGCTGCTGATAAGGTTGCTATGAGAATTTTGGGGGGTTGCTAAAGCTCACCCAAGCACCCACTCGGTGCTGCAACTCGTAATGACATAGTAACTTCACTAAAATCGAGCTGCACTTTATTATTTGCAATCAGCCAGCCAGCTAGGCAGAAGAGTATTTGAATAGGGATGAAAGCTGACCAGAACTGTCTCAGAAGAAGAAACTTCTGGTATGCATATTAAATCCACATTCTTCCTCTGGTGCCTAACACCAGCAGCTCTCAGTAGCCACAATTTGGACAACTGTTAAAAAATACATATACAATAAACCTTGGTTTGTGAGCATAATTTGTTCCAGAAATTACACAAATTACCACAATTTCCAGAGGGTCTGGCATCAGTGTATTTAGGTTTTGTGCTGCCCTAGGTCTGACTAAACTTGTGCACCCCCTAATTTAAATATGACCCACCCCTTCCTGTCAAGGCCATACCCCTTTCTGTTTAAGACCCACCCTGAAATTTTCGAGTGGGGACACTAGTTCTTAGGAACTGGGGGGGGGGCAATGGATTCCCTTAATTTGCATAGATTTCCTCTCACTTCCTGTTTGGCCATGGGGCAGGAAGTGAAGGGAAATCTCTGCAATGGGTCAGGGATGGTAAAAAATTAACTGACTGGGGCTATAACCCTCTATCCAAAATGAAAAAAAAAAAGTGTTGCATACTTTAAGCACACATTTCTGATAATTTTATGGAGAGGAATAAGAAGATATAACCATGCCAATGGTGCAGCAGAAACATGTAGCACAGTGAGGAAGGTTTGTGGTCCAGACTGATAGCATAGTCAAAATTAGAAGCAGCTTGTGATACATTAACAGTGTAGCACAAGCCGGCGGAGACTCTTTCCGTGCTGCCCCCTTGCAAAGTGCTGCCCTAGGCCTGGGCCTTGTTGGCCTAGGCCAGGATACAGCGTTGTCTGGCATAGCTCCTAACTGTCCCTGATTTGGAGGGACTGCCCCTGATTTGGAGCAATGTCCCTCTGTCTCTAATTCCTCCTCATTTGTCCCTCATTTTGGTCTGATATATATATAAATGTATATAAAATGCACTTTTTATCTATCAAAAAGTGTTTCCCAGTGCTAAACCTTTCATCTGATTTCTAAATTGCTGCATTTGTACATTACAAAAGCCAATATAAAGGAATAATAGTGGTAAAAAAAGCACTTGTGGGTTTAACCAATCTTGTTTTTTTGTACAATTCTCCTTCAAGAGGGTGTGGCAAGGGGTGTGTCCAGGGGCGGACTGACCATTCGGGCACTCGGGCACTGCCCGAGGCCCCCATGCCACTAGGGGGCCCCATCAGGGTTGCCAGCCTCAGTAAAACCAGGGACAGTATGTAAAAATCTGTGTTTTTATAGAAGTGGTTAAAACACATTTTTTTTCGCAGAGTATTTTCTGGGTACTGCAGAGTATTAGCCGGGGTATTGCAGAGTATTGGTGCGGGGGTATTGCAGAGTATTGGTGCGGGGGGTATTGCAGAGTATTGGTGCGGGGGGTATTGCAGAGTAATTGCGCAGGGGTATTGCAGAGTAATTGCCGGGGGTATGCAGAGTATTGCCGAGGGTATGCAGAGTATTGCCGGGGGTATGCAGAGTATTGCCGGGGGTATGCAGAGTATTGCGCAGGGGGGTATGCAGAGTATTGCGCAGGGGGGTATGCAGAGTATTGCGCAGGGGGGTATTCAGAGTATTGCTGGGGGTATGCAGAGTATTGCGCAGGGGGGTATGCAGAGTATTGCCGGGGGTATGCAGAGTATTGCGCAGGGGGGTATGCAGAGTATTGCCGGGGGTATGCAGAGTATTGCACAGGGGGGGTATGCAGAGTATTGCGCAGGGGGGCATGCAGAGTATTGCGCAGGGGGGCATGCAGAGTATTGCGTAGGGAGTTATGCAGAGTATTGTGCAGGGGGGTGTGCAGAGTATTGGGCAGGGGGGTATGCAGAGTATTGTGCAGGGGGGTATGCAGAGTATTGCCGGGGGTATTGCAGAGTATTGCGCAGGGGGTAATGCACAGTATTGCAGGGGGTTGCAGGGATGGCTGAGCAGGGATGGATGGATCTGTGACTGCAATAGTCAGGAAGGGGTGGGTCATTCTTAAATTAGGGGGGTTTAGTCAGGCCTAGGGTAGTACAAAACCCAAATACACCACTGCCGGGGGCCCGATATTCTCCTATTGCCCGGGGGCCCCATGAGTTGTCAGTCCGCCCCTGGGTGTGTCCTATGCCTGCATACTTTTTCTGATAGGTGTCCCTCATTCCCATCTCAGAAAGTTGGGAGGTATGGGTCTGGTAAAGCATGTCTTCCATTGGGGAGTGGGTGCATGAAGTCACATGGAAAGTGGATGGTTTGGAACTTGCACGTTGCATTGTGAGCACAGTCTAATTGAGTTTAATATTTACATTATTTTAAATGGTATAACACTATCATTACATTTTGTTTTCGGTATTACATCACTGATTGGCTTGAATAATTTAAATGCCTGAAGGGAAGAAAACATTCGGAGCCATAGGCTAAGGTCACTGCACGGATTCGCACTTGGTGATTAGTAGCACACTTAGGATTTCTAATATGAGTGGAATCTGATAAAGTAAAGGCGAAATACACGTGGATGTTGGTTCAGAACAAACTTTATTTTGACCCATATGTTCTATTTTACAGGATGTTTCATTGGATGATCGATCATACTGTGCGTAATGTGTTGGACGCAGACAGTGGAAAGTACATTCTTTCCTTTAACAGAGCATTGGGGCTAAGGTTTAAAGGTTCATAGGTGTGCGCAGCCTATTGTATTAGGGTTTGCGCCCCAAAAGCTCAAACACACGTGTGTGTGCATGTATGTTTAATATGTACACACACACACTCTTATAAATAAATGTAAAAAAACATTTTAATATGTATTAAAACATGGATGGTGTTAGTAGAGCAGTGGGCACGTCAGTAGGGCAGAGGTTGGAGCCAGTAGTTTATTTTTTATTTTTGTATTCTTTTTTACAACTTTTTTTTAGGAGCCCCATTGGGTGGCTTTGGTGAAATATCAGCAGGGGGAATCTGCGTCGCACAGGGGTGATTAGTGTTAGGGCACACCCGGCACACCCCCTGAGCACGCCTATGTAAAGGTCGTTGTGTAAACCTGTTTCCTTTAGGTATAAAATAAATGAAGAGTTTTAATTTTTCCAAAATGTCTGCAAAAATTAGGAGATTTAGACGAAGCTTTGCTATTTTGGTCAAAGCTCTATAAATAAAGGGCCAGATTCACAGAGCAAGTACGCCGGCGTATCTACTGATACGCCGGCGTACTTTCAAATTTGCCGCATCGTATCTTTAGTTTGAATTCTCAAACCAAGATACAACGGCTTCTGGCTTCGATCTGACAGGCGTACGGCTTCGTACGCCTTCGGATCGTAGGTGCAATACTTCGGCGCCCGCTGGGTGGAGTTTGCGCCGTTTTCCGCTTCGGGTATGCTAATTAGCTTTTTCCGTCGATCCACGAAGGTGCCGCCAGAAAAACACTACGCCGCCGTAACATACGGCGTGAAATCGCTGAGGATTCAAAATTCCGCCAGGTAAGATACGGCGGCATAGCGTATCACTGATACGCGGCGCAAGTGCAAATGAGAGTTTAAGCTTTGGCACTGAAATCAAACTCATCCTTAGGCCCCTTTTTACATTGGCCACATTCAGTGCAAAATACTTACAATGATGGTGGTGGTTGGCAGCAGGTGGGAGGGTGAGCAGGAAGGATGATGGTGGCAAAGCTGGTGGAAGTGCCCATTTATTACGTGCCTGTTCATGCCTGTTCATGACACAGAGGCAGGGCAGGGGGGTGTGTAGAGGGGGTGGAGCATCTCCCGTATAAAGAAGCCAGGTCTGCCTGCCACCAAAATGTACCGGACCATGGGCAGAGGAATATAAGCTCCCAGGTAGCTGCCGATAAGGTTGCTATGAGAATTTTGGGGGGTTGTTATAGCTCACCCAAGCACCCACTTGGTGCTGCAACTGGTAATGACATAGTAACTTCACTAAAATGGAGCTGCACTTTATAATTTGCAATCATCCAGCCAGCTAGGCAGAAGAGTATTTGAATAGGGATGAAAGCTGACCAGAACTGTCTGAGGCCCCGTACACACGGCCGAGAAACTCGACGAGCAAAACACATCGTTTTGCTCGTCGAGTTCCTTGTGAAGCCGCCGAGGATCTCGGCGAGCCAAGTATCCCCGTTGACTAACGAGGAAATAGAGAACATGTTCTCTATTTGGCCCGACGAGATCCTCGTCGGTTTCCTCGGCCGAAAGAGTACACACGGCCGAGTTTCTCGGCAGAATGCGGCTCCGATCGAGTTTCTGGCTGAATTCTGCCGAGAAACTCAGTCGTGTGTACGGGGCCTCAGAAGAAGAAACTTCTGGTATGCATATTAAATCCACATTCTTCCTCTGGTGTCTAACACCAGTAGCTCTCAGTAGCCACAATTTGGACAACTGTTGAAAAATACATATACAATAAACCTTGGTTTGCAAGCATAATTCCTTCCAGAAACATGCTTGTAATCCAAAGCACTTGTATATCAGTCCGCCATTGCTCTATGGGTATTACCTCGTTGAGGGCCTTTTCCCAACGAATCATGTAAGAGTGTTTACCCTGGGATTCCAGGGGATAGGCATTCAGTATTTTGTAAATATCAGAGATTAAGCCTTTCTGGGCCGATCCGGCCAAGACCAGCCTTTTTAGGGAGTTGGAGGGGGAAATTGCAGGGTGGGTGCTATGGACAGGGCGTAGTGGCGGATTTGCAGGTAACTATAGAATACCTGCGGAGGGATATCAAATTTGGTTTGTAGGCTGGAGAAGGCAATAGTTTGCGCGACAGGGGATCCACCAAATTCCCAAAATGAAATAGATTCCGGGACGTCCATGGGTGAGACATTTGGTGGGTGAGGCTATCTGGCACCTTGGAATTATACATAAATGAGGTCAAGAGCGAGCGCTCCGAGGATAGACCACAGGGTCGCGACAGCCGACGCCAGAGTCGTCGGAGCTGTGACACAGAGCCCAGCAAGCGGTCAGGGGGGACCTCCACATTCGCACTCCAAAGCAAGTTGTTAGGGTGAGTCGGGGCTAACCACAGTTTTTCGATCTCTGTCCACTTGTTGTAGGACCGCCCATCGTTTATTTATCCATCGGTGAAAAAAATAGGAACTTGTTTTAAAATTATCTGATGGTTAAAAAAACGATAGAAAAAAACGATCGTCTGTGGGCACGTCCATCGGTTAAAAATCCACGCATGCTCAGAATCAAGTCAAAGCAAGCTCGGAAGCATTGAACTTAATTTTTCTCAGCACGTCATTATGTTTTACATCACCGCGTTCTGACACGATCGTTTTTTTAACTGATGGTGTGTAGGCACGACTGATGAAAGTCAGCTTCATTCGATATCTGATGAAAAAATCCATCAGACCGTTTTCATCGGATGAACCGATCGTGTGCACAGGGCATTAGTGTAGCAATAAGTTGCTAAATGTTGTATCTTCATTAAATGTAACCATATTGCTACACTTAGGCCCCATACACACGGGAGTATTTATCCGCGGATACGGTCCAGCGGACCGTTTCCGCGGATAAATCCTCTCGAGGATTTCAGCAGATTTTAATGCGATGGAGTGTACTCACCATCGCATTGAAATCCGCGCCGAAATCCTCTGGCGATGACGTGTCGCGCCGTCACCGCGATTATGACGCGGCGACGTGCGCGACGCTGTCATATAAGGAATTCCACGCATGCGTTGAATCATTGCGACGCATGCGGGGGATCCCTTCGGACGGATGGATTCGGTGAGTCTGTACAGACCAGCGGATCCATCCGTTGGGATGGATTCCAGCAGATGGATTTGTTCTGCATGTCAGCGAATATCCGATCTGCTGGAATCCATCCCAGGGGAGATATATCCGCGGATAAAGATCCGCTGGCGTGTACACACCATAGGATCAATCCGCTGAAACCCATTTGCTGGGATTTATCTGCGGATGGATTCTATGGTGTGTATGGGGCCTTAGAGGCGCCTCTCTTCTCTTTTATACTCAGTTGTGACGTGACGCTACTCTTATATCAAGACATCGCTTGTATACCAAGGAAAAATTTATTAAAACATTTTACTTGTCTTGCAAAACGCTCTCAAACCAAGTTACTCTCAAACCAAGGTTTTACTGTACAGTATAAAAGTGCAGTTTATTTTGCATTAGTTGGGCGTTATTGTAAATGTTTTCCACTAGATGGTGCTTTAGAACAGAGAACAGGTTTGTCCAACCTTTTGATCTTCCTGGGCCACATTGGGAGAAGAGGAATTGTATTGGACCACAGATAAAATACACTAACAATAAGGATAGCTGATGAGCAGAAAAATAATTAAATATGTATCTGTCCTGACTGGTACTGCACAGAAGAAAAAGTATTATGCTATATTTGTTTGTTTTATTTTTATTTTAAACTTTTGTGCCTAAAGATCGCTCATGTATAGATGTCCAGATCAAATTTAGTGTGCATTGGGTAACTTGACAATAATTGTATGACTTCTTTGCATAAGTAAATCATTTTTATATTTTTTTAAGCATACGTACATCGTTTACTTATTTTTTTTCTTTTTTAATTATAGGCTTTTACATACTGTAATCTATCTACAACATTAAAGACAGCCCCCTTCCACCCATTTCTGCCATTAAAAAAAATATAAACTATTTAAAACTGAACTGAATGGGGGTGGCATCGACACAGCGCCAAATGATCCACAATGGCTCAAAAGTGATATGGTCCAGAAATATTTAGACAGAATAAAGGTGGATCAAGCATCCGGACCCAATGAAATCCACCCACGGATCCTAAAAGAATTGAGCTCTGTCATTTCAAAGCCATTGTATCTCGTTTTTAGGGACTCATTAATGACGAGAAAAGTACCACTGGATTGGCGCAGGGCCAATGTGGTGCCCATATTTAAAAAGGGAACAAAGTCTTTACCAAGTAATTATAGACCTGTTAGTTTAACTTCTATAGCTGGGAAGATACTGGAGAGTTTAACCTGCCTGGCGGTATCCCCGAGCGTGACTCGGGTTGTTTTTTTCATGCTGCGATCGGTATCCCCGAGTCACGCTCGGGGTAGCTGTGCAGAGTGTGCAGCGGCGCGGCTTACCTGCTCGCAGCATCCACAGACAAGTTACTCACCTTGTCCCTGGATCCTTCGATGCATCCCCGCTGTGTGAGCGAGCGGGTCCTCGCTCGATTCACAGTGTCCCTGTGTGCCGCCGATCTCCGTTCCCTGCGACGTTACGACGCACGGGGGCGGAGAACAGCGGCAAATTCAAAAAAGTAAATAAACACAATACACACAGTATACTGTAATCTTATAGATTACAGTACTGTATGTAAAAAATACACACCCCTTGTCCCTAGTGGTCTGCCCAGTGCCCTACATGTTCTTTTGTATAATAAAAACTGTTCTTTCTGCCTGAAAACTGTAGATTGTCCAAAAGTGTCCCTTTATGTCAAAAATGGTTTTAGAGCAGCTAGAAAACAGCGATAATAAATTATAATCACTTGCAGAATTGTGCTATATCGATTTGTGGGGAAATACGTCATAAAAAAATAAAAGTAATGACAGCGACAATTCTGCAACTGAGCAAATGTCAGTGATTTTGAGTTGATTACATTATTAAATAATTTTTAGTATAATTATATTATTATTTGTTATAATTATTTATAATTATTTTTTATATTATAATTTATCATTTTGTTTTTAAAAAAAAATCATACCCGGGATGCCTACAAGACTCTTGTTTGGTCAGATTTAAGAGAGTTATTCCTAAAAATTACAGGCCTACAGTATAAAATGCCAAATTTCCTTGCAAAATAATTGTACCGCTTTTGGTACGTAATTCCAGACAGAATCATACCGCCAGGGAGGTTAATAAAAGACCACATAGAGGAGTTCTTGTTGGAATTAATTTTTTTTAAGCAACAGACAACATGGATTCATGAAAGACAGAAGTTGTCAGACAAACCTGATTTCTTTTTAAGTAGAGGTAAGTAAAACCCTGGACAGAGGGGTGGCGGCGGACGTGGTATACTTGGATTTTGCAAAAGCGTTCGATACAGTTCCGCACACAAGGCTCATGTGTGATGCCTCGTACACACGACCAGTTTTCCCGTCGGGAAAACTGCCATGACAGCTTTTGGCCGGGAAAACTGACCGTGTGTATGCTCCATGTATCCTCCTTTTTTCCTGCCGCGATTCCCGGCAGTTTTCCTATGGGAAACACTGCGATGGAGCATACACACGGCCGGGTTTCCCGGCCAAAGCTCTCATGGCAGTTTTCCTACCAGGAAAACCGACCGTGTGTAGGGGGAAAAGCTGCCGAGCCAGTTCTCAGCTTTCCCCTCGAGTTCGCCGTGAAACCCGTATTTGTGTACGGGGCATTAGGTAAAGTCTACAGGCTTGGAAATATCAGTGTGTAAATGGATAGAAAACTGGCAAAAATACAGAATTCAGAGAGTATTGGTTAATGATTCTTACTCTGATGGGTCTAAGGCAGTGGTTCTCAACCTTCTAGTGCCGTGACCCCTTGATAAAATTTCCCAAGTTGTGGGGACCCCTAACAATAAAATTATTTTCCCCCCCATCCCTCCCTCTAGCTGTCTTTCTTGATCTCTCTTTTTTTCCTTTCTCTCCCTTTTTCTTTGTTCCTCCACCTCTTATCTCCCTTCCTGGGAGAACAGTGCGGGCTTCAGGAACAGCCCAGGATTTGGTGACCCCTGGCAAATCATCATTTGACCCCCGAGGGGTCTCAACCCCCAGGTTGAGAACCACTGGTCTAAGGTTATCAGTGGTGTACCCCAAGGTTCAGTGTTGGGACCCTTACTTTTTAATACCTTTATAAATGATATTGGGTCTGAGATCAAAAGTAACATTCGTTTCTTTGCAGATGACACCAAGCTATGCAGTGGAATGACGTCATTACAAGATGTCTCCAATTTACAAGCCGACCTCAATGCTCTGTCTGATTGGGCGACTAAGTGGCAGATGAGGTTTAATGTTGATAAATGTAAAGTTATGCACTTGGGGGCTAAGAATATGCATGCATCATACATACTAGGGGGAGTACAACTGGGGGGATCTGTAGTGGAGAAGGATCTGGGGGTTTTGGTAGATCATAAGCTCAATAATGGCATGCAATGCCAAGCTGCAGTTTCCAAAGCGAGTCCTTTCTTGTATTAAGAGAGGTATGGACTCCAGAGACAGAGATATAATTTTGCCCCCCTGTACAAATCATTAGCAAGACCTCATCTGGAATATGCAGTTCAGTTTTGGGCACCAGTTCTCAAAAAGGATATCGGAGAACTGGAGAAAGTGCAGAGAACGGCAACCAAACTGATAAGAGGCATGGAGGAGCTCAGCTATGAGGAAAGATTAGAGGAACTGAATTTTTTCACTCTTGAAAAGAGGAGAATAAGGGGGGATATGATCAACATGTACAAATATATAAGGGGTCCATATAGTGAACTTGGTGTTGAGTTATTCACTTTACGGCCAACACTGAGGACAAGGGGGCACTCTTTACGTCTAGAGGAAAAGAGATTTCACCTCCAAATAGAGAAAGGTTTCTTCACAGTAAGAGCTGTAAAAATGTTGAATAGACTCCCTGCAGAGGTGGTTCTGGCCAGCTCAGTAGAATGCTTTAGGAAAGGCCTGGATTCTTTCCTAAATGTACAGATTATAACTGGGTACTGACATTTAAAAGTAAAGTTGATCCAGGGAAAATCCAATTGCCTCTCAGGGATCAGGGAGGAATTTTTTCCCCTGCTGTAGCAAATTGGATCTCATGCTCTGCTGGGGTTTTTCACCTTCCTCTGGATCAACTGTGGGTATAGAATTGGGTATATGGGATTGTACGATATTTTTTATTTTATTTATTTTTATGGTTGAACTGGATGGACTTGTGCTTTTTTTTTCAACCTGACTAACTATGTAACTATGGCGCTGGATTGGTGGAGGGGAGTTCATTTTTGACTGAAGATGGCCTGAAGTTGGTGGTGTTCATCTGCAGACAAAAGGCTTTCATTTTAATTAGTGAAGCCTCTAATTTGCATGTGAGCACTACATAGCTGATATAGTGATCATTTTATGAGGAACTTAAAGTGATACTAAATAGGGAAGTGTTAATTGCCATTATTCATTCACATAAATCATATATATGTCATGGGTCTGTATTTTATTTTTTATTTTTAATCCTCTAAATAGCTTATTCCTGCAGTGATGTGGTGTGGTCAAGTGATCTTTCCCTAATCTTTGGCATCTGCAGGGAAAGATCCTTGGGGGGGGCTTCTGTTACTCTGCTGATGTATGTTCTCTACAGTCTGAGTCTGTGTCTGCCAAGCCCTGATTGGTGCTGTGCCAGTCACATGACTAACAAAAAAAATACAGTTTCAGAAGAACAATTCAAATTAGTTTATAAATATATACCGTATATATAAAAAAAACAGTTTACAGCTCTCTATAAATCTTTATTGAACATCAAATGTGTATTTTTTGTGCCTTAATATGGCGTAAGGCAGAGATGATTGACACTAGCTTTCATTTTGTTCAGATGACATCTGCATTCAAGGCTCTATTTCTTTTTTACTTTACAGGTATTAGTCCCTTATTGATATTTTTAATACTGATTTATATTAACATAAAAAAAGGAAAAAACATTGCGTTCACAATGGGAGATTATAAAGAGCCACCATCACTTTGAGTCCTGATACAATAACTTAAATAAAAAATATATAAAAAAGTGCAGCAATAACTAAAAAACATTTGTGATAACAAGTGAAATATGATAAAAGAAAAAGTAAAACAATATTTTTTTCTTTCTGCTATAAAACTTATCCAATATTTTTTTTTTAAAATCAAATTGGATGCTGCCGCCCATGTGACTCCAGCAGCCATCTTGGTTCAGGCAGAGCCTATTTAAGGCCCTGGCTCCCAGGCTTGGCAAACATTTTGCTAGAGGGTAGAGTAGGGACAGGTAACCTGCCTATTTGGGACAGAACTAGTGTCAGGGAAAGGTTCCTGATGAGGAGGGAAAGCATAGGCTCGCAACTTCTCTAGACATCTTCAGACACTAGATGGCCAAGTCCCATTCTGCTCCTCCTAGCAGACACTTCCATTGTTGTTGAAATATGCTTTCTACATACTGTTGGACCCGTGAGTGTTCCCGGTTGGGCTGTCTTCCCACCAAGGCTATTGTCAACTGCTGCACCACGTTGCACCCCTGAAACTTCTCTAGACATCTTCAGACACTAGATGGCCAAGTCCCATTCTGCTCCTCCTAGCAGACACTTCCATTGTTGTTGAAATATGCTTTCTACATACTGTTGGACCCGTGAGTGTTCCCGGGTTGGGCTGTCTTCCCACCAAGGCTTTTGTCATCTGCTGCACCACGCTGCATCCCACCTACACTTGGCGGTAGTTGGCAGGATATGTCCCTTGGAGCAGGTGCAGAAGGAGGAATGGGTTCCAGCATGGCTTTGCTAGGATTAGTCTTAGCCCTTATACTGAAGTTCAATGGCTCTAACATTTCTTTGACAGAGTGGGATGAGAGGCTGGATAGTGTGGCACGACTTTACCAGGCTGGTAGCAGGGCTGGCTATTAACACTTTAGAGCAGTGGTCTCCAAACTGCAGCCCAGGGGCTGGATGTGGCCCTTTGCTTGCCTTTATCTGGCCCTTAGGGAATTATTCCACCAACTGACACCATCGATGGAGCACCTTTCCCCCTTCTGACACCATCAGTGGGGCACTATTGATATCCCCAATGGGGCGCTATTGCTGTCATTAAAACCAATGATGGAACACTGAAGTTGGGGAATTTTCTACTCCCATTGACCATAGTCTGGCCTCCCTAAACTCCGCAAACTCACTGAGCAGGGACCCCAAATAGAACCCAAATTTCTGGCGGGTAGCTGCTATGGACACATATCCAAGAACTGTGAGCAGTCTGGATTCAGAAACCCCTCCAGGCCATCATTAAACTACTGACTCCTGGGACAGAAGGATGACTCCCAGGACAAGCCACCTTGCCTCCATCATTTTAATATATGGCGGGCGGGCGGGAGGTGGTTAATCCTAGTATTGTAGTATAGGGACAGTCTTGTGTTTTCATCACATAGAGCAACTGGGATCACAAGCTGACATTTCTAGACCTCTGCCTTGAGAAAGGGACACTGAAGGTCTTGAAATATGGGCATGTGATGCCAGGTGCTTTAAATTAGAACAAGAATGTCACTATATCACAGTGTGCTAGTTAAGATTTTTATTACCTTATGAATTTTGCCTTGGTTTTTATTAACACTAAATTATAAGGACAGTAATAATTAGACACCTTCAAATAGACTTTTTCTGTAATGTTTAACTGCTCACCCAATTACCGGTACATTCCAAGTTTTAGAAACATACGCCACAATTTTTTAGCACCACATTAGTCGCTCAGTTACCAACTATAAAGATGATGGTTTTCCAAGAAAATGTTGGGAGGTTTTTAAGTTGGTGAAACCACCCTGGTCCTATTACATAATCCAATCCCATGATGCCATGGAGTCTGGGGCAGGTATTAATCATTCAATTTACATGGATGTAGGTGTTAATTGTTTTTTAATTATTTAATTGTTTCTTGTAATTTATAAAAAAAAGCATTGTGTGGCAATTCTATATGCCGTATACATTTTTATATATTAATTTTAAAGTGAAGTTACCCTTTAGTTTATGAACCCTTCAAAAAAATACAAACCAGAGAATTTCAGGATTTAACCACTTGCCGCCTGCCCACCATCAAATGACGGCTGGGCGGCTCTCATTCTGGGTGGACGTCATATGATGGCCTTCCAGAACGACCGCTCTTGCAGGCCCCGGGGCACGTGGCTGCGGCTCTTTAACCATGTGAAGAGCCAATTACCGGAGATGCCGGTAATTGGCTCTTCTCGCCTCACACTGTCAGAGTGTGAGGACAGGAGAGCCGATCAGGGGACAGTTGGGTATGTAATCAGGGCACTGATCATCAGTGCCCTGATTACAATTAAGTGCCAACCAGTGCAATAAATGATTGCCCACCCCTGCCAGCAATCAGTGCCCACAAGTGCCAGCTTTCAGTGCCCACAAGTGCCAGCAATCATTGGCCAATAGTGATGCCAGTCAGTGCTGGCTTTCAGTGCTGCCCATCAATGCCCATCACTGCTGCCCATCAATGCTGCGCATAAATGCCACCCATCAATGCCCATCAGTGCTGCCTATCCATGCCACCTATCTGTGCCCACCAGGGCTGCATATCTGTGCCCACCAGTGCCACCTATCTGTGACCCTCAGTGCCATCTATCTGTGCCTAGTGGCCACCAGTGCCACCCATCAGTGCCGCCTATCAGTGCTCATCAGTGTCACCTATCAGTGAACATAAGTGCGACATATTCGTGCCTTCTCATCAGTGCCCATCAGTGCAGCCTATCAGTGCTGCCTCATCAGTGCCCATCAGTGAAGGAGAAAAATTACTTATTTACAAAATTTACTGACAGACACTAATGTAGCGCTACCCCCGAAGGAGCCGCTGGTTGATTTTGGGATCGGCCGACTAAGTTACCCTGGCGTTGTCTAGGGGTGTAGTTGTGAGACCAGCGGTAGTGAACGAAGGTCCAGACAGCCAATAAAGGGTTTTTCAATGCTTTATTGTCCAGGCCAAACGCGGCCAACATCAACATAAATTGGGAAGGTCAAGGTTGATGAAGGAAAGAAAAGAGAACCTTGCGGTATCAGGCCTGGATATCAAATGGAGCAGTCAGTACTGCTCTGTATAGTACCAATTTTGTAACTCGTCGCCACTCTACTTGGAGTGGGTAAAGTGCCCCCGGACAGACCCCTATGATAGGCCTGGCAGCCGAAGCTGGGAGGAACAGGTCTCTCTCACAAACCCGGCTCTAGGGCCTCTGCCACAGGCCAATTTCAATAAAGGACTTAGGTGAATAAAGAGAGCGAATCCTCCCAGTAGACTTTTCCTATATAGGCCCCCCGGATGACAGCAATCATACCTGTCAGTGGTCCGGACACCGATCCCAGATTGGGATTTTCTCAACAGGTCCAGGAACCCAGTGAAACACTGGGGTCCTGATATGACTTTCAACCCACTATGTTTCTCCCCCTCCTGGGGACTACTATACTGGCGTTATGTTGGTCGTATATTGTGTATTTTTTAACTGTGTATCCCCCTTGTGTCGTTATCGAAATTTTATTCAATAAAAAATGTTTTTTTATTATTATTTACTTGTTCTTGTTGTACACTACCTACATATATTACTAGTACCGTGATAGTCCAACAATGGCCCCAACCCCCCCCCCCCCCACTTGGCTCTTTGGTTTGGGGACCTTGGAACCAAGTTTTATATATCTATATCATGGATGATGGTACGCCCCCTTAAAAGTGTTAACTTTTCACACCCTCAGAGGTTACATATCACTTGCTATAGGTGTAGGCCATTTACATACGTTACGAAGCCTGGATAAAGAATTCCCAGAGATGGCATCCCCCTGTCCTTTGTTTTTGTTAGGGCATTGCTAAGATGCACCCAGTTCTTACTGCTCACCTCTACTATCAAAGGTCCCTTTTAGTGGCATCACCAGCTGAGCGTAAACACAACTGGGCCTGGAACCCCCAAAAGCAAGTATGAGTTTTGTTACATTCCCAGATCTTGGCCCTTAGATTTGCCCAGTGGAATTACCAGAAATGCATTGGAAATCCAAAATGTTACCAAAATTGTCACTCAAATAATAGGTGAAGAGTATTTCTTTCAAGGGGTGTAAGTATTCCAGTGACAACTGTCTAAAGCCTCGTACACACGATCGGACTTCCATTGGACAAATCTGTGGATTTTTGTCTGAAGGGCGTTGTCCGTGAACTTGTTCTGCATACACACGAGTCACGACAGAACATTTTCAGCCAACATACACCAAACCACGTGGTTTTTCATTTCTTTACTGCCACCCTTTGGGCAACTTCTGCTATTGTTGTCTGATGTTTAGCATTGGTTCGGAGCATGCGTGTTTGTACTTTGGATTTTAGTTCGAAGGATTTGTGTACACACGACCGGTGATCCGACAGAACACAGTTGTTGTCGGACAATTTGAGAGCATGCACAGCCAACATTTGTTGTCGGAAATTCCGACAACAATTGTCCGATGGACGGTGGGATTGTCCGACAAAACACGTCCGGACAATTGTTGTCGGAATGTCCGATCGTGTGTACGGGCCTTTAGAGAAAATATCCTCTTCCTTTTTTAAAGCGGTTGTAAACCGCGCAAACTTTTTTTTTTTAAACCTGCAAGGCAAAAGGCATAATCAGCTAGTATGCACCGCATACTGGCTGATTATGAAATACTTACCTCGGAATGAGGTGAAGAACACTTACCTGGTCCACGCAGAGCGAGATGCCATCTTGCTCCAGCGTGGCTTCCGGGTATCGCCGCTCCAGCGCTGTGATTAGCTGGAGCGGCGATGACGCCACTCCCCCGCGTGTGCGCAGGAGATTTAAATTCGGCAAGGTCCGGCGGCTGCCGGTCCTTTCGCCGTGGATCCCCCTACACATGCGCCGCTGCAATCAGCGGCGCATTGCGAGGGGAATATCTCCTAAACCGTACAGGTTTAGGAGATATTCTCTATACCTACAGGTAAGCCTTATTATAGGCTTACCTGTAGGTAAAAGTGAAAAAAGTGGGTTTACAACCACTTTAAAGATTTTCTCTCACTTCTTGCTGCATTTGTGGAACAAGAAATGAAAGTAAACCACTCCAGAATGACACAGACAGCAAAAAAAATGTATCTGAGAGATTTTTCTTCTCTATCCAAAACAAAAAAAAAAAAAATAGACTTTTTGGAATTAAACAATGAGAGTAAGAACACTGGGCCATATTCTCTCTAAATATCCGCCTGCTTCGCTTAGGGCACTTACACTCCGCTGTCCCAACTTACTGGAGCAGGTGTTGTATTCCCCAACCACTTGCTCCATAAGTTGGGACAGCGGAGTGTAAGTGTCCCGGCGTAGCCTGGCGGATCTCCAAGGGGGCGGCTTCTATTCAAATGAAGCGCGCCCCCGATGCAAAAGAACTGGGCATGCGCCGGGCTGCAAAAAGCCCAGTGCGCATGCTCCAGTTCTCGGCGGAAAACGTCAATGACGCCGACGTGTGCGTCATTGACGTAAAGTCGTATTCAAGAACGACTTACGTAAACGACGTATGTCGTAAAAAAAACACGACGGGGACCCGACGCCATCCGTAACATGGCCTACGCGAGACTTGCGGAAACTTACCCCTCATATAGCAGGGGTAAGTTTCCGCTTACGCAAACGACGTTAGCGACGGTTACGCGACGCAAACTCGTTCGTGAATCGGCGTAGAAGGATCATTTGCATATGCAAATGACTCCTTCATGTAAATGCCATCTAGCGGCGGCCGGCGTCATTGCATTTAAGATCCGCCAGTGTAAGTGACTTACAGATGGCGGATCTTAAGTGTATCTATGCAAAAATGATTCTAAGAATCAGGAGCATAGATACACGGGTCAAAAAAGGGAGTTACGATGGAGTATCCTGAGTTACTCCATCGTAACTTTACTCAGAATATGGCCCAATGTAATGATAATGATAGGTGATAATGATTATATTATATTATGAATTATTCATCTATTAGGTACACTCATACATATTATAATATTTCTGTTAAGTGTAGTAGCAGCATGTTGTCACTTGGAGGCATCTTTAAGTGCGGTCTGTGAAGCCGAAGCATAGTAAACATCAAATAACATAGTAAGCATAATCATTAAGACTTGGCTGGTGTTCTAGTTTGTGGTTATATATGCAAGTCTTGTTTTATGGGTGTGCATAGCAGACTATGTAAATTGGAAGTTTGACTGAAAGATGTATTTTTTAATTTTTTTTAATACAGGGTGGAGACTTTGCTGTCATATTGTTTACATACAGAATATTATTTTAACCACTTTATTAACCACAGGATTTTTTACTCCCATCATGATCAGGCAATTTTTGTTATTCGGCACTGCACTATTTTAACTGACAAGTGCGTGGTCATGCAAAGCTGTATCCAAACAATTTTTTTTTCGCACAAACAGAGCTTTCTTTTGGTGGCATTTGATTACCTCTGTTTTTTTTATTATATAAATGAAAAAAGACTGACAATTTAAAAAAATAAAACAATATTTTTAACTTCCTGCTTTAAAACAAAAAAATCGAATCTCTTTGGCCAAAATGTATTCTGCTACATGTCTTTGGTATAAATAAATCCCAATAAGTGTATATTGATTGGATTGAGTGAAAGTTATGGTATCTACAAACTATAGGATACATACTGGAATTTTGTATTTTTTTTTATACTAGTAATGGTGGTGATCAGCGACGGGACTGCGATAGTGCAGCAGGCAATCTAACACTCACTGACGCTGGGGGGAACAAATTGCCTGCCACTGACATCACCAATGCCAATATTACAGTGAGCAGTGCTAAAATATGCACCTTCACTGTACTAATGACACTGGGCAGGAAGGGGTTAACATCTAGGGCGGTCAAGGGGTTAAATACATGTCTGATGCCGCGTACACACGATCATTTTTCAGCATGAAAAAAAACGTTGTTTTTCAGCATGTCCATAAAACAACGTTTTTCCAACTTCATCATTAAAAACTACGTTGCCCACAAACCATCGTTTTAAAAAAATGATGAAAAAAGCATGGTGACGTACAACACGTACGACGGCACTCTAAAGGGGAAGTTCTATTCGCCTTTAGGCTGCTTTAGCTGATTCCGTGTTAGTAAAAGACGATTCGCGCTTTTCTGTCTGTTACAGCGTGATGAATGTGCTTACTCCATTATGAACGGTAGTTTTACCTGAATGAGCGCTCCCGTCTCATAACTTGCTTCTGAGCATGCGCGAGTTTAAAGCGTCGTTTTAGCCCACAAACGATCATTTTTTACAACCCGAAAAATATTTTTTTTTTCAGAAGCCGAAAAACGATGTGAAGCCCACACACAATCATTTTAAATGACATTTTAAAAAACGTAGTTTTTTTTAATGCCGAAAAATGATCGTGTGTACGCGGCATCAGTGTTTATGTGTGTACCGTGTACTGCTTTTACTGTGGATCTAGTTGTTTTCATTCCCTGCTTAGCAGGGAATGAAAAAACAACTAGATCCCGTGCCACTGAGCATAGCTCTGTGTTGTTTACACTCACTGTGGCTGGTGAAGTTTTAGAGTTTTGGGATGGGGGGGGGGGGGGGGTGCCAGACCTTGTCCTTCCTTCTTTGATCCCTCTTACTTCTCATAAGCCCCACTCCTTTACAGAATCAACCCACTCCATCCCCTGTATTCCACTTGCTTTCACCCATGGTGTTAGGAGTATAAAGCTCAGCATCACAGGACAGGGTATCCAGCTCAGCCTCACAGATCAGGGTATACAGCTCAGCATCACATATCAGGGTATACTGCTCAGGGTATACAGCTCAGCCTCACAGACCAGGGTATACAGCTCAGCCTCACATATCAGGGTATACAGCTCAGCCTCACAGATCAGGGTATACAGCTCAGCATCACAGATCAGGGTATACAGCTCATCATTACAAATAGGGATATACAATACAGCTCAGGGTATAAAGCTCAGCATCACAGATCAGGGTATACAGCTCAGGGTAAACAGCTCAGCATCACAGATCAGGGTATACAGCTAAGGGTATACAGCTCAGCATCACAGATCAGGGTATGCAGCTCAGCATTACAAATAGGGGTATACAGCTCAGGGTATAAAGCCCAGAATCACAGATCAGGGTATACAGCTCAGGGTAAACAGCTCAGCATCACAGATCAGGGTATACAGCTCAGCCTCACAGATCAGGGTATACAGCTCAGATACAGCCCAGGGTATACAGCTCAGCATTACAAATAGGGGTATACAGCTCAGGGTATAAAGCCCAGAATCACAGATCAGGGTATACAGATCAGGGTAAACAGCTCAGCCTCACAGATTGGGGTATACAGCTCAGGGTATACAGCCCAGGGTATACAGCTCAGAATCACAGATCAGGGTATACAGCTCAGGGTATACAGCTCAGGGTAAACAGCTCAGCATTACAGATCAGGGTACACAGCTCAGCATCACAGATCAGGGTATACAGCTCAGCCTCACAGATCGAGGTATACAGCCCAGGGTATAAAGCTCAGGGTATACAGCTCAGCATCACAGATCAGGGTATACAGCTCAGTCCCCGCAGGGATGTAGTCCCAAGTGAGGGGGCGAGCACACTGACTAACCCCCAGCTAGAATGGCTCGGATGATGGGGGCAAGCTTACTGAGGAGGAACAGGAAGTGAGAAATTCAAACAAAGAAAAAAACATTTAGAAGGGAAATCGAAGGAAAAGGTAAGTGAACAAACAATGCACTAGCTTAAAGGAACCTATTTAGAAAATAAAAAACAAATCTTTACAACCCCTTTAAGAGGGGATATGATTACAATATACAAATATACAAAAATGATCCAGTAACTGTCATAAACTGTCTACTCTAAGGTCCCTGAAGAGGACTCACTGCCATGATTTGAAGTTTGAAGAATGGAGGTTTAACCTTAGATTGTTTAACCTTAGATTGTGGAAATGGTTCTTTACAATTAGAGAAGGTAACAGGTGAAACTTTCTCCCCCAGGGAGTAGCACTAGCGCAGTGTGGACAGCTTCCAAAAACTTTTGGATGTCTTCCTCAGGAAGCATACTATACAGGGCTATGAGAATTAGAGAAAAAAAATTACATACAAGCACGGTAAACCGGATAAACCGGTGTCTCCTTTCAAGCTTATAAACGATGTAACTATGTATTTAGCTCATTTAAACTTAACCCTTTGAAGGCCGGTTCTCACCATGAGCTGTGCGTTCCTATGCGATTCAGACCGCATGCAAAATGCATTCTATTTGCGATCTGCAGCAGGTGTCAAAATAAAGTTAATAACACTGCAAATGCAAGTCAAAAATTCACTGGATCGCCTGGTAATTTTGTATCAGGCGATCTGGTTACATGGCGTTTTAAACATTAGTGCACTACGTTTGGTGTGGTGCAATTTTAGCCCATTAAAAATGAATGGGTTGAATTTGCACCGCAGAGATCTGTATGTGAATCGCACAGGAAGACACAGTGGGTTCTTGCATGTTCGCGCATGGTGTGAATCAACCCTGACAGTGTTAAAGTGACTTTAAAGGTTTTAAAAAAAAAGTTAAAACAAAAAAAGATGTCATACATAGCTGCTCTGTGTAATGGTATTGCACAGAGCAGTCCCTTACCTCTTCTTGTGGAGTCCCCCACTAGCCAGTCCACAGACACACACAGTGAAGCTAAACCATGCCCCCCGCTCCCTCCTCACAGGATTTCACTGAGAGCAGCAGGAGTTTATGTCTCCCGCAGCTGCCTGTATCTCCTATGAGACCAGAAAGAGAAGGAGCAGTGCTACGAAAAACGCTGGTAAAGCACTGATAGTTATAGCGGCGCTTTACCAGCGTTTTTCAGGCGCTGGCAGTGTGAAAGGGCTTACTCAGGCTTTCACATTGGGATTGCAGACAAGGCTTTCTTTCAGGCGCTTTACATGCACTTTTTTTTAACGCTAAAGCACCTGAAAAATGTCCCAGTGTGAAAGTGGTCTAAGTGTATAGTGGCACTGTACTACACATGAATGCAACGTGTGCATAGGGTGCCCTACTGTATGTAAGCGCCAATTTTTCATCACATATTAGGTACCACAGCACACACCAGAGTAAGGCCTCGTACACACGGGCAAGAATCTCGTCAGGAAAAAAATGTTGTTTTTCCCGACGAGATTCTTGGCAAGAATCTCTTGCCGCCCGAGTGTACACACAGACCTTTCAAAAGAACCGCGGTTCTCTAGAAAGGCAAGAACACGGTGATGTCATCGCGTTTCACCCTACCTATGCCTTGGAAGCTACCGCGCATGCGTCAAAGTCATTTCGAGCATGCACAGGTTTCAATGGCGACAGGTAAGTATACACACAGACAGAATTCTCACCGCTCCAGGTGAGCCTCGTGATGATCAGGGGTTGTTGGCAATGCGGCAATGCGGTAATAGCAAAAATAAAAGAACAAAAGCTGGACAGCGGCACTCCAAAATTTTCTTTAAAAGAGATGTCTTTATTTTCAACTGTGCATACAGTCACTGCAAGCCCACAAAAATCAGTATGGCCAACGCGTTTCGCACTGGCGTCAGTGCTTAGTCATGGTATACACACTCTCGGGTTTCTCGTCGGGAAACAGGCCGACAAGAATCTCGACGAGAAAATAGAGAGCAGGATCTCTATTTTTCTCGTCAAGATTCTGCCCAGATTTCCAGGCGAGAAACCTAAAAGCCTTGTACACACGCTCGGTTTACCGAGCGTGTGTACGAGGCTTAAGAGGAATAACTCTAGGTTCCTCATTTATGGTTTTCTCTTTAGAAGTGAGCTGAAGAAAATGTAGGCAATTGCCTGGGGATAATTTTGGGTACCAAAGTTGTTTCCTGTTTCAAGCACACAGTTTTGACGTCTGACATATTTTGCCATCTGTTTTTTCTTTTGTACAAAAAATGGGGACTTTATTGATGTGGACTTATTATTTTCCTGACACAATTTCTCAGGGAGGAACCCATTCTACCGCCTGATTCAAATTACTATGGTGAGACAGTGCAATCTAGACAAAAAGATTTCACATGCTCACCTTCCAACGTTCAACAGCCAAGAGAGAGCCTGAGCTATGGCCCCCGCAGCTTTATTAAAAGAATAGAATCACAAAACATGCATTGATTGGTTCACATTATACAGACACACCCACTCTACCCTCCTCCCCTGTGTGGCTTGTGCTTGGCATGCAGCTTCTCATTGGTCAGTCCATATAAGGGATGGTTTCTTCTCACAAGTCCATTCCAGGGAAGGCTGCACACACATCCTCTTTATAAGTCCACGTGTCATAAAAAGTCCATTGTCAGCTCAGCAAGTTTCCTCCACAAGCTTCACACGGGGGGGGGGGGGGGGGAGGGGTGGTCTTCCTCTTCCATACAGAGCAAGGAACGAGAAGGGGGTTTTGGAATAAAAGCCATCTAGGAATACAATAGGGGGGGAAGGGCTGAACACATTTGTAACATGAGGGAAAAATGGAGAGGAAATGGCTTCTGAACAAACAGCTCTCCTTTGTATCTCCACTTCAAATGGTAACTTTAAAAACCATCATATAGTATTCCTGATATAAGCTATTTTAAGGAAAACAAACACTTATTGATCATACCCATACATACATATGCATAATGCTTATTAAAACAAACAGTATAAGGAATATAGGAAAGAGAAATATTTCAGTGATTCTAATCATAACATAAAATAAAATTTTCATTTTAGCACGTCCACCACAATATAAAAAAAATACAAATATAATTATATACAACTATAAAAATATAACTATATTTTTTTTACTCTACATGGCCTCTGACTTCAGAATAATGGGTTTTAGTATATTTCGAGCCAAAAATGCAGATTTTAACAGGTGTGTAAAAAATGAAACAAAATGCTCCAGCAGTGAAAGGCTAAAAGTTCAGCTGGGCTTTATAGCAGTATGTGTATGTAATGTTTTTTCCCAAATGTAGGGAAACAGGTATTTATAAACTGCAGCATCACTGTATATAATATAAGGTTATATATCACTGTATAACCTTGCAATCATCACAAAAGATTAGCACAACTATTTTTAAAAGGATGTATGTCCCCACCCACGGTCTATGTTAATCCTATAATGTTAATAGCTTGCCTGTAGTAGGATTACAGTAGTTTGAAGTCTGTAGGTTTGACTGCCAAGCTATCCTACTTGAGTTTATTCTCACATAACCTTTGCAATTAGTTGCTTCGTAGAACACAAAGCATAAGATTTCCCTCCCAGGTAAATAAATAAATAACTAAGATTTCTGTGACCTGGCCATGGAGTTTGTAATAATGGCAGCCGGCCAAAATCAATTAAAGGGGTTGTAAAGGTACATGTTTCTTCACCTTAATGCATTATATGCATTAAGGTGAAAAAACATCCGACGATTAGCAGCCCCCAAGCCCCCCCCCCCGCTTACTTACCTAAACCCTCGAAAGTCCCGTGTCGTGAACGCGATGGCTTCTCGGCCAAGCTTCTCGGCTCATTCATTGGATGATTGATAGCAGCACAGCCATTGGCTCCCGCTGCTGTCAATCAAATCAATGACGCGGTGTACCGGGGGCAGGGCCAAGTGATACAGTCGGTGGCCGGCAAGCTAACCCCCTTGGGAGAATGCTTCCCAGAAGAGGGTTAGCTCTTGCGGGAGGAGTCAAGACAGCCACCGAGGGACCCCAGAAGACAAGGATCGGGGCCACTCTGTGCAAAACAAGCTGCACAGTGGAGGTAAGTATGATATGTTTGTTATTTAAAGTGGTTGTATACCCGCAATGATTTTTAATTTTTTTTCCACCTGAAAGGCAAAAGCCATAATGATCTAGTATGCACTGCATACTAGCTCAGTATGAAATACTTACTTCGGAAAGAGGTGTAGAGAACTTACCTGGTCCACGCAGAGCGAGATGTCATCTTGTGTCGGCGTGTCTTCCATGTATCGCCGCTCCAGCGCTGTGATTGGCTGGAGCGGCGATGTCGTCACTCCCGCGTATGTGCGCGGGAGACTTCGGTCCGGCGACTGCCGGCCCTTTAGCCGAGGCTCCAAGCTGCGCATGCGCCGCTGCAATCAGGAGCGCATTGCGAGGGGAATATCTCCTAAACCGTACAGGTTTAGGAGATATTCTTTATACCTACAGGTAAGCCTTATTATAGACTTACCTGTAGGTAAAAGTGGTAGTAAAGACTTTACTACCAGTTTAAAATAAAAATAAATGGAACCTTTACAACTCCTTTAAGGTCATATCCTGGTTAAGCACCCTAGACTACTATACATGGGCTCCAAAAAGACAATGGGGATGTCCTACTAAAGCAGATAGATTGTGCACTTTACAAGTGCAGTTGCATTACTTTTTCCCAGAGCTTAGTAAATGGGGTAAAGCTCTGCTGATTTCCATCATCCAATCATGTTCAAGAAAAATGCTTTTTTTTTTTTTTTTTTTTAATTTTCCTTGCACTTGATTGGATATTCTTTACAAAGTGAAGCTTTGCCACATTTGTATTGCAACTGCACTTGCAAAGGAAACAGTCTATCTGTCTTAAGTAAATCCATCCCGATGGGTTCTTCTAGACCAGCCATTCTCAACCATGGTTCTGTGGAACCCTCAAGTGCCTCCAGCGTTTGTTAAGCCTCGTACACACGATCAGTCCATCCGATGAAAACGGTCTGAAGGACAGTTGTCTTAGGTTAACAGATGAAGCTGACTGATGGTCCGTCACGCCTGCACACCATAGGTTAAATAACCGATCGTGTCAGAACGCGGTGACGTAAAACACGTGAGCACTATACCTCTTTACGTTGCTTCTCATGCCTCCTACACACGACCGAGAAACTCGTCGTAAAGGAAACATCGTTTTCCTCGACGAGTTCCTTGTCAGGCTTGTTGAGAATATTGTCAAGCTTTCTTTGCGTATACACTGTCAAGACAAAATCTCGTCGTTCTCAAACGCGGTGACGTACAACGCGTACGACGCCACTATAGAGGGGAAGTTTGATTCCACTGGTGCCACCCTCGGGGCTGCTTTTGCTAATCTCATGTTACGATTCACGCTTTTCAGTCTGTTACAGCGTGACGAATGTGCTATCTACAGTACAAACGCTACTTTTGCCTAAGGTGCGCTCCCGTCTCACACTTTATTCTGAGCATGCGCGAGTTTCTAAGCATACACACGAACGTGTTTCTCGTCGTAAACCAGTCCAACGAGAAAAACAACAAGGATATTGAGACTCCCGAAGGGAAAAAAGAGAACATGTTCTCTTTCTTTCTTGTCGAGATCCACAACAGTTTTCTCGACGAAAAACATACACACGACCGTTTTCCTTGGCAAAAAAGCTCTGCCACCGAGTTTCTTGATGGATTTTGTCGAGGATAACGGTCGTGTGTACCAGGCCTTAGTCTTAGAATAAGCTCTACTGTTTGGCTAGTGGCAAAAAAGCATAAACCAAATCAAATTCAGGTACAGTGGAACCTCAGATTGCGAGTAACGCGGTTAACGAGCGTTTTGCAATACGAGCACTGTATTTAAAAAAATCCTAACTGGATTTGCGAGTGTTGTCTTTCAAAACTAGCAGGATTCAGGCCAAAGTGGTGTGCAGTACCGCGCTTGGCCTGAGGTGGGTGGCTCCGGAGCCAAACTGAAATGAACAGCGCCGATTGCAGCCGATCGGCACCGTTCGGAAATGCGTGGAAAAGCCCGAGGACAGCTCGGCTGACCTCTGCAAAACTCAGGAACGGAGTCTTTCCGAGGTTTGCCAAGGTCAGCCGAGGTGTCCTCGGGCCTTTTTTCTGGCCGTTTCCAGGGCTCTCCGGCACACCACCCACCTCTGGCCGTATGCAGTATTGCATGCCATTGAAATCAATGCGGGAACCAATTATTCTAATTTCCATTGACTTCAATGGAGAAACTCGCATTGATATGCAAGTACTTTGGATTACAAGCATTCTCCTGGAACGAATTATGCTTGTAATCAGAGGTTTCACTGTACTTACATTGCTTGCATTCAAAAATACAATTAACTATCGATTAATGAATAAAGAGCTGGGATAATGTATGTAATTAATATTTGTCTGGAGTTCAGTTCAGTTCACTTAAAATAACTGCTGCTATGTAAATTACCTAATCTGGCAATCTGATTATGCTCCTATCGATAATTACTCGTAACACAAAATACTGAAATAATAATGTCCAATATTAGGGTGAATAAGACTTTTAAGCACACAGTGTTGAAAAAAAACAAAACAAAACTTTAGACAAATATAAAAAGATGTATTTTTAGTATATACCGGTATATACACTTTATTTTTCTGTACAACATCTATGTGCCATGATGACTGTTTTGTATGGTACAGCTAGTCCTGTCATGTCAATGTTTCCAATCAGGCAAATTATTTTTTCGACATGCCTGAAAATATATGTCATGAGCCATTGTTTGCATACTATAAGCAGACATTCTTCACATGCCAGATGGCTATGCCACACTATTAATCAACTGATGTACAACCAGCCTGTTGGAAAAATGTCTCTCTGTTTCCGGCTGGTTAAAAAAAATGACTCATGTATGGCCAGACTTAGTGAAAGTCATTGGATACATTCTACAACAGTCTTTTTCAACCCGGGTTCCTGTAATGGTTGCTAGGGGTTCCGTGAGCTATGAGCAACTTTCGCCTCTTAGATGAATAACCATTGATGCCAACGATCTTTTTAGCTATCTGTAGGGGGGAAGTCTTCCCAATGACCACAAGTCAACTGACAAACGACAGCGGGGCGGTGCGGCTCTCGTTCTGGGTGGACATCATATAACGTTGTTCCAGAACGGGCAATCTCTCGTGCCCTAGGGGGCGCGCAGCGTGATGACCACGGCCACGGCGTGTTGCTATGACACAGCGTGACTCCGATCTCTGTAAAGAGCCGCTTCCATGGCTCTTTTACCATGGGATCGGCTGTGTCACATGACCTTTTCCCGTCGGAAAGCCCAGCTGTGTGTATGGGGCATAAGTCTAAGGCCTCGTACAGACGAGGGGATCTCCGCTGGAAACGGTCTGCCGCACCGTTTCCAGCGGAGATTCCTCCTCCGGATTTTGATCCGATGTACACACCATCGGATCAAAATCCGCGCGGAATACATCCGCGGTGACGTGTCGCGCCGTGACGATGACGCGGCGACGTGCGCGACGCTGGAAGGTAAGTACTTCCACGCATGCGTCGAATCATTACGACGCATGCGAGGGAGGGGAGCGAACGGATTGATCCGGTGAGTCTGTACAGACGACCGGATCAATCCGCTGGACACGATTCAAGCGGATAGATTTCTTAGCATGCTAAGAAATTTCTATCCGCTTGAAATCGATTGGCCGGACGAATCTCCGCAGATAAATATCCGCTAGGCTGTACAGACGACCGGATTTGTCCGCTGGAACTGATCCGCGGATCAATTCCAGCGGATAGATCCGGTCGTGTGTACGAGGCCTAAGTGCTGCTGTGCATTGGATGATAGGAGGCCGATATCAAGTCAGATTCAGGTACTTATGCTTGTAAAATACATTAATCTACTCTGTTTATTTATCTTCAGTTCAGCTTTGACTGTAACATTTTCAAAGGTAAATGGTATTGAAATATGTAAATTTAAAGGGAAAGTCCCTTATAAATTGCTAAGATTAAATACTGTAAAAATGACTGTGTGAGTAGTGTCTACAAAATAATTGTTACATGGTTCCTCTTACCTGTCACTGGGCTCACTCAGCCTGTACATACCTGGCTGTTTAAGACCAAATGTTTGCTAAGAACATCTATTCCAGATCACAGTTCATTTACTATACAGACATTTTTACCAAACATTTGGAATATTTTCCCTGTAATCATCAAAAACGAAATTTCCTTTCCGTTCTAATTTTTACTGCATTCCAGTCCTAATGAAGGATGTTTCTTGAACCCTTGAAATACATTGGCCATTTTCATTTAATGTCATGAATAATAAAAATGTATCTGGACATTCATCAGTTGATTGGCACTCTAATGCCCCGTACACATGATGGGAATTTCCGATGGAAAAAGTCAGACAGACTTTTTCCATTGGAAATTCAGACCGTGTGTATGCCCCTTCGGAGTAATTCCATCGAAAATTCCGATGAATTCCATCGGAGTTTACATAGAGAACATGTTCTCTTTTCCTCCAATGGAATTCGTCAGAATTCCAATGTGAATTTGGTTGGACAAAGGTAGGATCGTGTGTACAGGGCATCAGGGGTTGATTTACTATAGACAAATAGACTGTGCACTTTCCAAAGTGCAGTTGCACTCATCAAGAGCAGCTACTCCAGTGCTTAATAAATGAGGGGAAGCTCTGCTCACTTCCATTAACCAATCATGTGCTGGCAAAAATGCTGTTTTTTTTTAATTTTCCTTGTATGTGATTGTTTTTTCTTTGCAAAGTGAAGCTTAACCTCATTTACTATGCTTTGGAGAAACTGCACTTTGCAAAGGAATTAAGGGAATTAAGTGGATTAAGGGAACTAATTCTTATGCCTCGTACACACGACCGAGAATCTCGTTGTAAAAGAAACGTTGTTTTCCTCGACGAGGTTCTTGTCAAGCTTTCCTTGCATACACACTGTCGAGACAAAATCTCGTCGTTCTCAAACGCGGTGGCGTACAACACAGACGGCACTATAAAGGGGAGGTTCGATTCTACTGGTGCCACCCTTGGGGCTGTTTTTGTTAATCTCATGTTACCGCGTGTTAAGTAAAAGTTTGGTGAGAGACGATTCGCGCTTTTCTTGTCAGAACGCGGTGACGTAAAACACGTGAGCACTATACCTCTTTACGTTGCTTCTCATGCCTCCTACACACGACCGAGAAACTCGTCGTAAAGGAAACATCGTTTTCCTCGACGAGTTCCTTGTCAGGCTTGTTGAGAATATTGTCAAGCTTTCTTTGCGTATACACTGTCAAGACAAAATCTCGTCGTTCTCAAACGCGGTGACGTACAACGCGTACGACGCCACTATAGAGGGGAAGTTTGATTCCACTGGTGCCACCCTCGGGGCTGCTTTTGCTAATCTCATGTTACGATTCACGCTTTTCAGTCTGTTACAGCGTGACGAATGTGCTATCTCCATTACGAACGCTACTTTTACCGAAGGTGCGCTCCCGTCTCATACTTTATTCTGAGCATGTGCGGGTTTTTAAGCATTCACACGAACGTGTTTCTCGTCGTAAACCAGCCCAACGAGAACCACAACAAGAAAATTGAGACTCCCTAAGGCCCCGTACACACGACCGAGTTTCTCGGCAGAATTCAGCCAGAAACTCGGTTCAGAGCTGAATTCTGCCGAGAAACCCGGCCGTGTGTACACTTTCGGCCGAGGAAGCCGACGAGGACCTCGGCGAGGAAATAGAGAACATGTTCTCTATTTCCTCGTTGTTCTATGGGAGAACTCGGCCCGCCGAGCTCCTCGGCGGCTCCAGGACTGAACACGCCGAGGAACTCGATGTGTTTGGCACGTCGAGTTCCTCGGCTGTGTGTACGGGGCCTTAGAGAAAAAGGAGAGCATGTTCTCTTTTTTTTCTCGTCGAGATCCACGACAGTTTTCTCGACGAGAAACATACACACGACCGTTTTCCTCGACAAAAAAACTCTGCCAGCAGAGTGTGTACGAGGCATTAGTCAATATGATTTTTGCATTTTGAAAAAAAAAATGTATAGTTTGAAAGGTCTAGTGAATTGTTAAAGCGGGGGTTCACCCTATCGACGAAAAAAAAAAAAATTTTTTTTCTTTTACCATAAAATCAGGCATTGTAGCGCGAGCTACAGTATGCCTGTCCCGAATTTTTTACCCCCGTACTCACCTTGTACGCGTAGATCGAAGATACCGGGGAATGGGCGTGCCTATGGAGACGGAGGATGATTGACGGCCGGCTCTGGCGCGTCACGCTTCTCCGGAAATAGCCGAAATAGGCTTGGTCTTCACGACGCGTGCGCATAGCCTGTGCGCAGGCGCCGTGAAGAGCCGAGACCTACTCCGGCTGTCTTCGGGGAGAGTGACGTGCCAGGGCCGGCCGTCAATCATCCTCCCTCTCCATAGGCACGCCCATTCCCCGCGGGAGCCGAAAAATACGATCTCCGATTACAAGGTGAGTCCGGGGTTAAAAAAATCGGGACAGGCATACTGTAGCTCACGCTACAATGCCTGTCTCAATGGTAAAATCGTGTCGGGGGGGGGGTGAACTACCGCTTTAAGTTCATGTAGTTTTTATTGCTGTATGAGGAAAATAGAAACTATAGTTTGGCCATGTAAGGGACAACAAGTGAGACAGCCTCTGGCAAAAGTATGGTTACAAAAAGGGTCCAGTGCCATTAAAGGAGTGGTCGTGTTGTGTAATAGAATCTACATGCAAGGACTGAGTAGGATAGAATAATCCTAGCTGTACTGAACTAGCTTTATATTGTGTTAAGTGACTCAAAATCATGCATGTATTTTGCCAAGCTCACAATAGTCTGATAATCTCAAAATTCACTGCTGACAGAGTCACAGTGCTCCACCTACCGCATAGATCTAATCTGTCAGTGCTAAATAGTTTATCTCTGTGTGCAACCTGCTAGTGCTAAAACATGACTCTAAGGCCGAGTACTCACGACCAAACATGTTCGCTCGAAATGTCCGACGGGCTGTTTCCGGCGTACAAGGCTGTTTTTTCATTTGGCCCGCTGGCTTGTACACACCAGCGGACCATATTTCCCTGCGGACCTGAACGCGTGCACGTAATCCACGTTTGACGTCACTATAAAGGGAAAGGCCAAAGTCAATGGCGACGCCCTCTGTTCCGCTTTTGCTAGTTACGGCTTTGCTCGTGTTAGTGAAGGTTTGGTTAGAGCTGATTCGCGCTTCTCGGTCTCCAGGCTTTAGCAGGTAGTATTTTCTCGTTCAGTGCGTGTGCTTGTGGGTACGTAGTTGGCATTCGGGTACAGGCGTGCAGTTCGTTCTGCTTTGCAGATTCGTACTGTGCGTTCGTATCTGTGTGTCGTGCGTTCTTTGCAGGTACCGCTGGATTTGATTGTGCTTTCTGTTGGAGTGTGTTCTTGACTGACCAGCCGGCCGGTTTGAAGCCATGATGGAGCAGCAGCGTCAATTTTCGCGAGTTGGTGCTGTTTATGGGATGGCTGCTGGATATGTTCATTATTCCAGTACTTTGGCCAGAAACAGGGGGCGGAGGCGTTTCTGGACCAAGAATTGGTTGCGCCAGCGTGACCAGTTCTCTCATATGCCTCTGCTTAGGGAAATCCAGGAGAATAATCCTAATGACTATAGGAATTTTCTCCGCATGACGGACCCCGTATTCAACAGTCTGCTGGATCTTCTGTCCCCCTATATCACGAGGCAGGACACTGTGATGCGCCAAGCCATCACGGCCGAGCAGAGGCTTATTGCCACGTTGCGGTACCTGGCGACTGGGAGGAGCCTGCAGGACCTCAAGTTCTCGACAGGCATCTCTCCGCAGGCGCTTGGGGTCATCATACCGGACACGTGTGCTGCCATCATCAAAGTTCTGCACGAGGAGTATATTAAGGTAAGTTACCTCATTTGAACCTCACAATGTGTCTTTAATAATGTGGCAAACTCACTTTTTATTTTATTTCCCAGATATGCTGTGTGTTTAACTAACGTTCCCTTTTCTCCCTATGCATGTTGATATCAGCTTTTACATGTTCTTTTTATTTTGGCCTACCTGCATATTTTGATCTTACCCAATATTAACCTGTCCAGCATGCTATCTTCGGGCCAACCCCCACCTTGCCACTTTTTTTTGTTTTTTTTTGTTTTCTAAAAACAGTTTAAACACCCCCCACCCCCCCTTCAAAGTGTTTTTGTCCCCATCAGAGGGCTGTGGAGTCTCTTATTAATTAAGTGGGCCTATATATTTGTGCCCCGAAATTCTCCCTTCATAATTTGAAAATGCTATTTTAAAAATGTAAAGTTGCACAAGGATGCTTGTAGGATTATGTTTGCAATGTTTATGTGCCAAAGTACTAAATCTCTTTTTTTGTTTGTCCCCACAGCTACCCTCCACACCACAGGAATGGCAGTCTGTGGCTTCCCAATTTGCCGAGCGGTGGGATTTTCCTAACTGCGGTGGAGCAATAGATGGGAAACACGTCCGCATAGTGCCCCCACCCCACTCGGGGTCCTACTATTATAATTACAAGGGTTATCATAGTATCGTGTTGATGGCGGTGGTGTCGGCACAGTATGAGTTTCTATATGTGGACGTGGGGAAGAACGGCCGGATGTCAGATGGGGGAGTGTTCTCACGGACTGATTTCTATGATCGTCTCCAAACTGGTGGTCTGGCATTGCCACCAGATGAAGATAATGTGGAAGGACTTCCGTTTGTGTTCCTAGCGGACGAGGCTTTCGGCCTTGGACCTCACCTAATGCGGCCTTTTCCCCAGAGGACCCTCACCTTAGAGAGGAAGGTGTTCAATTTTCGGTTGTCCAGGGCTCGGAGGGTAGTCGAGAATGCCTTTGGGATCCTCAGCAACCGGTTCCGCCTGTTCCTGACATCGATACATTTGGCGGAATATAAATTGAACACCATTATATTTGCCTGCTGCATTTTGCACAATTTTCTACGCAGGCACTCCCAGACGTACCTAGCCTCCATGGGCTCTGAGGCAGGACTACCCTCAGAGAACATTCCTGGCCTGGACACTGGTCGCGCTGGCTTGGCCCCCCAATCTGCTCGTGAGGTACGCGACAAATATGTTGAGTACTTCATGGGTCGGGGGGCCATTGCTATGCCAGATCATATTTCTTTCTAATTCGGCCCCCCAAAGAAAGGAATATTCTCACAACTAATAAATAATTAGACCATTGGACTTTATACAGTTGTTTGTCATTACTGCTTTTTCTCTATTTTTCTGTCTTCCAGGTTCTCTCCAAAAATAGTGCACTTCTAGTGCCAAATTTACTTACTCAGATGTATTAACTAACCACATTTGCACATTATTCACTCATCTACTAACTGGGTATTCAGTCTAGAAATAAGAAGCCACTCATTTTGCTGCTTTTGATGTCACAATTAAATTTTTTTATTTTAGTCATTTTTCAACAAGAAATGTGTATTTTTTTGCTGAAAACATTTCCTGCAAATATTTGGTACAAAATATTGGCTTTGAATTATTTATTTTTTTGTCTTTATTGACAGTGATTAGCAATAATACTGATCGAAACACAATGTAAGAATAATTTCACTGAAACTATACGCCAGAATTTTTGGGCTTGTCTCCTATATATCTATCTCTAGAGATAGATATAGATATATATATATATATATATATATATATATATATATATATATATATATATATATATATATACACACTTCTAAACAGAAGTTTTTTAGACTTTGGTTCAAAATTAAAGTTATTATTTAGTTTGGTTTTCAATAACCCAGAATAATTTATGTAGAAATTTTTTTGGTTATTTTTTAATGTTTTTTATTTTTTTTTTTGTATTTGTTTCGAAGACATTTATTTACATTTAGAAATGTTTGGGTATTGTTTTTATACAAAACATTTTTTGGCTTTGTATTTGTTTGTGTATAATTTTTTCAACAAGATTTTAACACAACAAAATTTTTTTTTTTTTTTTAAAGAAAATTCGTTAACTTATTTCTTTAGGTGAGATTTCTTGTTCGTTTTGTGATCTGAAACTGTAAACATTTACAAACCAAAAAAGATCAACACCAAACAAAAATTTAAAAAAAGAACAGCAGTCAGTCATGGATGGTGTGCTTTCACACTGGAACACGCCAAAATTTCTAAATGCACACATTCAGTGAAAACTCGCCAAATGTCATTGGTTAAACAGACAAATGGCCACATGTGCTATCTGACATCATGGGTGATCAATGTCTGTGTTTTGTGGGAGCAAACCCTTCTTCCTCTCAACTACTTGAGGATCGAGGAGGGGTTTGTACCCACAAAGCACAGACAATAGATAGTCTGTGATGGCAGATAGCACATATTGGCACACTGTGTGTGCATTTAGAAATTTTGGCGTATTATAAAGTACAAAAATTAAAAAGGGTTTTGTGGGCGGGGGATGGGCGGGGGATGGGCTTCTGTGGTTCAGTCTTTGACACGGCCCATCATGTCAATGATATTTTTGTAATTCTGTTCGATGACTAGCATCCTTTGGCGCATGTTGTCCATTTCCGTGCTACACTCTGAAATGACATTTCGCACATTCTGCTCCATGACTAGCATCCTTTCCCGCATATTGTCCATTTCCGTGCTGCACTCCATTACTTGCTGTACAATTATAGAAGCACTTGCACGTGAAAAATGTGCTACACCATCTTCATCCCCTAAAAAGAAACAAATTGGCATTCAAAATATGTAAATAGTTTCCAGCCTATCTGCATATGTTTGGCCCTATTAATATAGGGGTGACACTGACCTGATGGCCTGATAATTTTCACATCCCCAATTTCTTCATCTTCTATCACTCCTCCTTCTTCCACCACCTCCCCATCATCTTCTATCACTCCTCCTTCTTCCACCACCTCCCCATCATCTTCGACTCCTCCTTCATCCATCAATCCACCTTCTTTCAATTCGCCAAATTGTTCTTCCGCCACTTGCCCTTCATCTGCTATAAATTCTAAGTCCAAAATTACTTCTTCCTCCTCTCTTCCTTCCTCCTTTCTTCCTTCCTCTTCTCCTTCCACATCCTCTTCTCCTTCCACATCCTCTTCTCCTTCCACATCCTCTTCTCCTTCCACATCCTCTTCTCCTTCCACATCCTCCTCTCTTCCTTCCACAGCCTCCTCCTCCTCAACATGTGGAGGTGTTTGATTTTGCGGGTGTCTGGCCCTCTCTGCCTCCTCCAATTGCTGGCGTCTTCTTTCCCCTATAAGAAATAAGGAAAAACAAAAGGTATACTCATCAGCACACAGATATTGGATATCATAAATCGCACACATTGCATAGACGATACATTTATGATGATTTTTGTTTGTTTATTCTTTCAGCAATCCTCCATTTTTGGCATAGTTCTAGGCCAAGCTCTGATCCTGCCCCTTTTTTGCAAAGAAGTGACACACATGGATGTCCCCCCAAAACGTTAATTCTCGTCGACCCTCCAAATAAATATACTTTGATTATTGAGACACAGGTGGTTTGCATTTCCAGATGTTAAAACATCAGCTTTATTTGCATTTTGGAGAATGAATCTTGTTTGCCTGTCACATGCACTCAATTTAATTTCTGTGATTTTGCTATTCAACAATGTTGGAAAACCAAGTTTGGGGCCAGTCAGCCATGTCCAGGTGTGTTGTTCCTGGAGTAACGTCGCATTTTTGCTAAACAATGTCATATTACGCGTGTTTACTATTTCACGAAATTTGGTAAGGGTTGTTATTTGACATAAACACAATACAGTATCTACACGTGTTCAAAAGTACAAGCAGGCCAAGGAGGCAGATGTGAAAAAATACATGTCAACACATTATTGCAGACATTCCCCCCCCCCTTAAATAATATGGACTTACTTTTACGCAGAATTTTGAGGATCTTCTTCATGTGATGTGGCTCCCTCAATTTTAAATCGGACCAACGCTTCCGGAGTTGCTCCTTGGACCTGGTGACACCAAACATTCTCCTCATTCTCCTTGCCACCTTGTCCATTATGTGTGACTTTCTACGGTTCGGTGTTTTGTAGGGCCCACATTCACCATCATAATCCTTCCTCCTCATGATGTAAACCAACTCCACCATTTCTTCAAACGCCATATTAGTGGCTTTATATCTTTTAGGCCTGGATCGGGACGGTCCTGCCTCTGTCCCTTCACTTGCGCCATGAGAGCTCCGTGCCCGCTCTTGTGACATCGCCATCTTTCCTTCCCACAGAGATTAGGGGCGTGGAAACGAGGAAATGTCCCGTCAGGGGCGGAGATGAGGGCGGGGATTCTTGCATATGCGGAGTGTCGCGAATGCCAACAACGTATTGACGTAGGTTACGCGGAGAATATTCGCGCGATTCCAGAACCTACACAGTTAACGCCATATTTACTTTTTCAATTGATTAGGGGCATGGCAAAGGTGACGAGGGCGGCGTTTCATACATACGCGGAGTGGATAAAAGGCGCTTGACGTGATTACGTAGGTTACGTGTTAATTCAGCGAGCGTAACAAACGAGGATTTTGAGAGAGGCAGGTAAGAAATTTAAACATGGGATCAGCAGCGGGCTATAAAATGTAGAGCCATGGGATGGGGGTTTGGTCTGTTGGTTGCACAGTTTTATTAAGCTATTATGTCTCTTGGATACCAGAATGTGATTTTCGTACCCAAATGCTTTTGTAGACATCACAAAATAGAGAGGTCAAAAATGCTGTGACTCATTATCAATTATGTAGGGTGTATTCAGATCAGGCCAAGTATTGTTCTGTGTTGGTTGGACAGAGGTCATTAGGAAGTTTCTTTCATGTAATCAATGCTGAGGGGCAGGATATCTACACATGCAATAGTGCCTTGATGAATGCTGTCATTTGTAATAATTGTGTATGGTTCTAGATTTCAATTATTTACTGCAATGTAACCAAAGGGGCGGCATTTATAAAAATAATGTTAGCTACAACCAACCAATGGGGCCAAGCTGGCCAGCATTTTCTAAACAAGAGACACTGTGTTTGTATTTCTATATAGGTACTACTTTTTAAACAACATATTCTATCAATGTAAATGCTGAGGCTTTTTTTAATTGTGTTTTTGGTTTCTTTTTATTTTTTCAATCTAGAATAAAAATCACTAAATCATCATTTCCCAATGGATCTCCTGCAGACCCAAGAGATTATCCAGCACTTGCTGGATAAATTTAGGGAAATGCCCATCCTGTGGGATTCAAAGCAGCCCACCTACCACAACAAGGACGTACGAGCGGCAGCACTTGAACAGCTAGCAGCATACATGAGGACATGGGTGCCAGAATGCAGTGCCAACATGGTGAAGGATAAACTTGCCAACCTCAGGGGCACATATAGGAGAGCGTACAAAGCTCACCAAAAGCAGCTAAGATCTGGAGCAGCAGCAAGACCACCAAAGGAACCAAAGCTGTGGTATTACAGCCAGATGTCATTTTTGCGGGATCAACTGGAAGGCAGGCCATCAATGTCAAGTCTGAATCCCAACCTTCCCTCCACGCTACCTTCCAGCGGGACTTCCCCAGATCACAACAGCCCTGCAGAGTCGGATGAAGAGGGCCTGGCTGACAGAGAGGCAGATCTGCGCCTCTACGATGATGAGGTATAGTAGTTTCATAACTATTTATGTAATAATATTAATTATTGTTTGATTCTTGACTTGATATTGGTTAATAAAATACAAGCTGGGAAGTAAAAATCTAAAGTCGTGGGCAAACAAATAGGTGTCAGGGATGACAACTGCAGGGGTCAGAGGGTGAGTCTGTTTTCAAGTTTAAATTCAAGGCAAAAAATAAGATTCAAGCATGAAAATGTGAGTGATTATATTCCTAAATATATTACAACATGTCCCTTTTTTGTACACAGGAAGAAGAGACCAGCCAGGAGGTGGCAGATCCTCTCCTCACTGACAGCCAGGCCGAAGGGGTCAGTGGCAGCCAGGAGGAGGCCGGGCCCAGTGGCGTTGAGCAGCTCCCCAGGACAAGCACCACCAGCCAGGCTCCTCCCCTTTATATTAGGCCACCAGGCCGTAAGAAGAAATTGGGGGCAGTGGAGGAAGCCAGCCTCCAAATGATTAGGGAGGCAAGTGCCATCATGAGGGCCCCCCTCAACCCCACTGAGGCCTACAGTGCCTCCGTGGCACATGATCTCAATAAAGGCACGGAGGAGCAGAGGCAATTGGCCAAGGGCATCATCAACCAGGCCCTTTGGTGGATGCAGAGGGAGCTGCTGACCCCAGACACTGGGCTATGTGACCCGGCCCGGCTTGCTGAACATCATACTCCTGCTGCCACATCATCCCCACCTGCAAGGGCCCAGGGAAGACCCGCTGTAAGGCAGCCTGGAAGGAAGGTTGCAAGGAAGAGGAGACGTTGATGCCCTGCCTTCCATTCGATCCCCCACAAATGGCATCTTGTTTGGACTACCACAGCTTGGGTTCCTTTGGTTATGTGCTGCTGCTTCAGATTTTAGTTTGTGTGCCTCCTGAGGTTGGCTAGTTTAGCCTTCACCATGTTTGAAATGCAAGTTTGCATGTATGTTGCTAGCTGTTCAAGTGCTGCCATTCTGTTTTTGTTCCTTTTTATCATTTGCTAAAATAAAAGCCTTTTTGTTGATTTGAAAAACGTGCCTATTGTTTGTAATACTGTGGGTATTATTTTAGGCATCAAACATTACAAACAAATAAAATGTTTAATCTAAAATATTCACTAACTCATGGGGGGGGGGGGGGCATTTGGTGTGCCAACATGGTAGACAATTTAAACAACCTTCAAAATAATCCAGTTAAATATACAAACAAAAGCAAAATCAAAACTATTTCCTATTAAAATATTCTAAATGGTGACATAACTATAAACACATAAATAAAGTGGGAAATATAAACATTAAACATTAAAAGCAAAAAATTAGACATGTGGAGGACCACTAAAAATATGATACGTCGGGCCAAGAAAAGATTGCTAAAATCTTACTACATCACAGCTAACAAATGTCACTTTTCAGTATGGAACAATTCAGTTGAAATAACATGAGCTAAATAACTGATTATTTATAGCAAGAGAAGAATGAATAAAACGACGGCATCAAGCGTTGTTTATTGTGTGGTTTGCTTCAGTGTTCTATTGCTAGAATTAATCTTTCTATTGACGAATGTGCCATATCCCAAACAAACGTGAGTTTTACCTGAACGAGCGCTCCCGTGGCCTCATTTAGTCTGAGCATGCGCGGGGTTTTTGTACGTTGGTTTTGTGTACTCACCACCAAACATGTCCGTCCGGACAGGATTTGAGCGGACGGTTTTAAAACAAGTTTGCAAATAAATGTCTGCTGAAAAACGGCCCGGCGGGCAAATGTACGGTGAAATTCTGTACGCTCGTAACTACACACGACCAAACATGTCTGCTGAAACTGGTCCGCGGGCATGTTTGGTCGTGAGTATGGGGCCTAAGGCGTACACACGACCGTTTTCCTTGGCAAAATCCATCAATAAAATTGCTGGCAGAGCATTTTTGCCGAGAAAAACAATCGTGTGTATGTTTTTCGTCGAGAAAACTGTCGTGGATCTCGACGAGAAAAAAAGAGAACATGCACTCTTTTTTCTCGTCGGGAGTCTCAATTTCCTCGTCGTGTTTCTCGTCGGGCTGGTTTACGATGAGAAACATGTTCGTGTGCATGCTCAGAATAAGGTATGAGACGGGAGCGCACCTTCGGTAAAAGTAGCGTTCGTAATGGAGATAGCACATTCATCACGCTGTAACAGACTGAAAAGCGCGAATCGTCTCTCACCAAACTTCTACTTAACACACAGTAACATGAGATTAGCAAAAGCAGCCCCAAGGGTGGCGCCAATGGAATTGAACTTCCCCTTTATAGTGCCGTCGTACGTGTTGTACGTCACCACGTTTGAGAATGACGAGATTTTGTCTTGACAGTGTGTACGCAAGGAAAGCTTGACAAGATAATCGACAAGCCTGTCAAGAAACTCGTCGACGAAAACAACGTTTCTTTTACAAAGAGATTCTCGGTCGTGTGTACGAGGCCTAATGCTCAGCAGTCCTGTGCTAGTCTTAAACCCAGCCGCAGTGTCAGAATACTCCACTGTTGTCAGTATGTGATAATGGCAATGTAAGCCTCGCCCTCCATAGTTTGCCGGACAACAATCTAAGCGCCAGAAGACTGAGAGTGACTGAGATGGTCTGTTAACTCTACAGTAAAAGCTTTACACACACAATAGTTGCTACCCTGTGTTTTATCAGATACACGCTGTCTCGTCAGACAGGTTTATGAAAGAGATTAAGACAAAGTAGCACTATTTAACGTGTTTCCAAAGGCTCAGGTTTTTTAAAATAATAAATATGTTATACTTGTAAGGTTAGGGTGGTAGTTGTTTGTCACATACTCAATGTTTTCCTCCTTGTTGGGTGCCAAGCAAGGGTCACATGAGAGCCCTACCCCGTGGTGGGTTCTTCTGGGCTACGCTAGGCACTTTGTACAGGGTCACCTTAACTACACATGGGGTACCGTTACTCAGTCTTGTGCCATTTTCATCAATGTCCTGGGACAAGGCTGAGGCTGCCATGAGAGAATACTCAACTATAAGGCGGAGCTTTACTCTCAGAGATGAATGTACACCATGTACACTTGAACTGATAGACCCCTTTCACACTGGGGCAGATCAGTAATAATCTGCCCCGTGAACCTCCGCTTGCTCAGCGGGGATCGCTCCGTTGATCCCCGCTGAGCCGGCGGATGACAGGGCGGTCCCCGCACACTGTGCAGGGACCGCCCTGTCTTTTCTCCGCTCTCCCCTATGGGGGGATCGGATGAACACGGACCCTATGTCCGTGTTTTCCCGATCCGATCCGCCAGGCGGATGGAAAAGTAGGTTTTTCCTCCGTCACACTTAGGCGGATCGGATGTCAGCGGGCATGTCACCGCTGACATCCGTTGCTCCTTAGAGGAGCACGGAGCGCCCGTTCAGGTCCGCCTAAAAAACTGGCAGGTGGACCTGAACGGTCGCCCGTGTGAAAGAGCCCTAACTGTTCTCTAGTTAACCTGCCTAGCGTTATTCTCGAGTCAGGCCCGGGTAAGGAATTTCAGTATATTAGCGGTATCCCCAAGCCAGACTCGGGATCGCATTGCAGGATCTAGGAATAGTTACTTACCTTGTTCCCTGTATCCTGCAATGTCTCCCCGCTGTGTGAGCAAGCTGTCTCCTCGCTCGATTCACACAGTGCCCGTGTGCCGCCGAGCTCTGTTCCCTGCGACGTTGGAGGCAGAGAAGGTTTCAAATAAAAAAAAAGTAAAAACACACAATACATACAGTATACCGTAATCTTACAGATTACAGTACTGTATAAAATAATTACACACCCCCTTTGTCCCTAGTGGTCTGTCCAGTGTCCTGCATGCACTTTTATATAATAAAGACTGTTTCTTCTGCCTGGAAACTGGAGATTGTCCATAGCAACCAAAAAGTTTCCCTTTATGTCAAAAGTGGTTTTAGACCAGCTAGAAAACAGAGATAATAAATTAGAATCACTTGTAGAATTGAGCGATAGTGATTTGTGGGGAAATTCGTCTTCAGACACTGAAAGTAATGACAGCGACACTTCTGCAATTGAGCAAATTTCAGTGTTTTTGATTTGATTACATTATTATTTTTTTATTATTATTATATTATTATTTGTTATAATTATTTATAGTTATTTATTATATTATAATTTATGATTTTGTGGTTCAAACTTTATCATACCAGGGATGTCTACTAGACTCTTGTTTGGACAGATTTAAGTGAGTTATTCCTAAGAATTACAGGCCTACAATATAAAACGTAAAATTTCCATGCAAAATAATGGTACCGCTTTCAGCACCTAAAATCTGACATAATCATACCGCCAGGGAGGTTAACTCTTGTGTCCCCGTGACAATGTACACCTTCTCTGTCACTTGCATTTAGAAGTAACACGCTGAGCTCTGTCCACATTCACCTGTCCCGATTTTTCCACTACTATTTCCAGTAGCGGAGTAGGTCCTGCCGTGCACCCTGCGCGGGCACCGCATGTGTACAGGGGAGCTGTGCGGTGCAAAACTGCTACCATTGCTCTGGGAGACAGACTATTGGCAGAAGGAGTGCTGACAACATCTCTCTTCCTGCTAGAGGCCATTCCACCCATGGTAATGAGTTGCGTCTTTAAACTACTACTCTACACCGATGTCTTCATACCCCAATGTGTTTAAGACCCACTCAGTAGGCTATGTGTGCCAGTAACTTGCATTACACCCCTTTCAATAACGTCAGACCAGGCAGGGACAATGTTCAAACGCTTTACTTGGAAAAGTGCAGAGTCCAGAGCACAAGGTAATTATTGTGAATTACATTCACAGACAGAATCTTCCCTAATTCCCACAGGCTGTGTGCTGCCCTGGCTTATCTGCAAAGGTATTGTTCATGCAATACAAAGTCCAGCAAAGGCATTCCTCCAGGGCTGGTGTCTTCAGGGTGAACCCCAGGTTATGATGATGTCACATCCAAAGGGTGATAAGCAACATCCTTTTGCTCCTCGTGGGTGTCATTCACCATCTCCCTTGCGGGCCTCGGTCTTAACTCTCCATTAGGCCTTTGTCAGGATTATGCTGCTGACCTTAGCCGACTCTTTTAGGGCTAAGGCCCACACTTGGGAGCAAGTAAGTTTTATGTACCGGACCACTGTCCAATTTTATATCACAGGCTTAGTAGGCTGGACCCAGAGAAGAACCCACCATCCCCTGCATCCAAGATGGCCACCCAAATTTCACAGGATTTCACCTTTAAATAAGAGCTGCTGGCCTTCCAAGGCTGGCCCAACAGAGCCCATGCCAGGGGACTACTTAGTCCCCTATGGAACCTGACAAACCCGATAGAACAGTGTAGTGTCACCTTTGTCAAACAGTGCCGTATAGGAAGCGATTAAAACCTTTGTCAGTTTTTTTTGCTGTCTGTGTGCCTGCTGGTTAGATTCAACCTCTTTATTTATCCTGATGACTACTGTGACTACATTATGATAGTAAGTGATGGAAAATCCTAATTTTGACAGTTTTCACTGGAAGAACTGTAAAGGTTTTCCTGTACTTTCTGGTGTGCTTTAAGACCAAAAATGAAGAGAAATCTCTCCTACAAGGCAAAGACAAAATAAGGGTTTAAACCGTTTCCGATTCTGTATATAAAGATAAACTTTATTGGCTTACCGTATTTTCCGGCGTATAAGACGACTTTCTAACCCCTTAAAATCTTCTTAAAAGTCGGGGGTCGTCTTATACGCCAGTAACCTAACATCCTTACCTTATCCTAAGACATGTAGAATCGCGGCCGTACGTTTTTTCAAAAGCCGCGCCTCCTACGTCTTCTGTTCCGTGATAGGCAGAATACTCAGCTTCCCAGGAGACACTGTGTTTAGTGTCCGCCTATCACGGAGGCCCTCTCGTCCTGTGTTTAGTGTCCGCCTATCACGGAGGCCCTCTCGTCCTCGGACGAGAGGGCCTCCGTGATAGGTAAACACTGAACACAGTGCCTCCTGGAAAGCTGACTGTTCCCGCCTATCACGGAACAGAAGACGTAGGAGGCGCGGCTTTTGAAAAAACGTACAGTACGGCCGCGATTGTGCATTTCTTAGGATAAGGTAAGAGCACAGCAAGTCTGGCATGTAATGGGGCACAGTCTGGCATGTAATGGGGCACAGTCTGGCATGTAATGGGGCACAGTCTGGCATGTAATGGGGCACAGTCTGGCATGTAATGGGGTATAGTCTGGCATGTAATGGGGCACAGTCTGACATGTAATTGGGTACATTCTGGCATGTAATGGGGCACAGTCTGGCATGTAGTGGGGCATAGTCTGGCATGTAATGGGGCACAGTCTGGCATGTAGTGGGGCACAGTCTGGCATGTAATGGGGCACAGTCTGGCATGTAATGGGGCACAGTCTGGCATGTAGTGGCACAGTCTGGCATGTAATCGTGGCACCGTGAGGCGAGGCATGACTAGTAGGAAGGGGTTAGTCTTATACGGCGAGTATATCCCAAAACCAACATTTTGGCTGGAAAATTAGGGGGTCATCTTATACGCCCAGTCGTCTTATACGCCGGCAAATACGGTACTTAAATTATCAAGTAAAGTATATCTCTTTTTACCAATTTTACCAAATTTCCCACAATTATGCCATATCAAAGTGGAAACTCACTGGGGTCAATTTACTGAAGGATGGAAATTTTCACTTTAAAGGGGAATTTTAACTTAACTTTGTGAATGTGGTGAAAAATCACTGGGAGGGAAATACCTAATAAAGCGCAAATAAAATGTAAAAAAAATTGGATGAGGGAAGTCAACACAGCTTCACTTTATTCACTAAGCTAAGCAGAAATTCCCTTACAAATTCCCTCTACTCTACTTTATTAAATCAACCCGTATTTTTAACTAAATGTCAGTTACAGTAAATTAATTCAGCTTTGGCTAACAAATTCAGCCAAACCTAGAAGACACCGTGATGTACAGGTTTTGAGCAGCTAGATAAACTTTAACAGCAACATTTGTGTCTGCAATACAACATGCCTTTGCACCACCCTAATAATTTTAGTGTAAAACAAACTGCACAGCATGTCCCCAGCTGTAAAAATTAGCTGGGACATGTGCAAAAACTAGGCCAGGCATGTTTGAGGGTTTAATCTGAACTGTCTGCAAGAGCTTGTAAACATATGATTTACATCATGGAGCAGTTCATACTGATAGACGGGTTCCCAGTCACAAGATAAGCATTTACATAGGAACGTTCCAGACAGATTTCATTTGTGGATGTTGAAGTGCGTGCCTAGGAGATGGTAGACTGGCACATTCTTCAGTTTGGCACTTCTGGATCTCATGTGTGCACTGCACTAGACCAGGAAGAGAGTGTACAGTGTAAGCATTAAGGCATGTCCCATTAACACTCTCATAAAAACATTCAGTCACTGGAATTTTAATAGTAAGGGCAGTGAGTGATACAAATAATGGTTGATTCACATTCATTCAGTAGTTTGTCCCGGCACTATCTAAACCACAAAGCAGACAGAGAGGACATCAAAGCACCATGGACGGTAAGTTAACTGATTATTTTCTGACTTTGCTATTTAGTTTTATTTTTTAAAACCATGTTACAAAGATGAATTTAATATTCTATGGTAATATAAAGCCAAAGGCAGATTATTGCTTTAAAAAAAAAAAAAATTTTTGTACTGCTTTATTGAAGCAAAGTTTCAGCTTCTAATTGAGTGTCTTTTTATAACTGAAACCACAGTGTAAATACAATATACCATAGTATTTAATTAACAGCCATACAAAATACAATGCAGTACATAGTATTACAATAAAGCAGTACAAAACACAATACAAACCTTAATATAAACTTCAGTAAAGCAATATACTTTGTACAGTGATTCCAAGGAATCGGTCTTATTTTAGGTGAAATCACATGTTTAGTTATTAAAGTGTATGCAAAGCCAAAATGTTTTATTTTTTGGTAACATTTTGGAATGTGTAAGGGACAGAATCTCAGGTCTGATTTTTATTGCTGTCTGGATCTGCACTGGGGATATTCATTTTCCCCATTGAACCTGGCGACCATGTCTTTGAAAGTAATTGGAAGTCCAATAATTTGAAATTGTTACAGGTACAGGAGGTGCCCAAAGGGCAAACCTGTTATAAGGAAGGGGCTTACCTACTGCTGTGAAGGGGAAAAAATTGGACATAGGCCCTTAACCATTCACTACTCTACTATATATATATATATATATATATATATATATATATATATATATATATATATATATATATATATATAAAATCAATTGTTTTACATACACTGTAACACGTAAAAGAACCCCTCTAACAATTGCACCTACAAAGAGGACATTTGCACTTCAGGTTAACGGGAATTATTTGGTAAAGCTGTAAGAAAACTTTAAATATTTTAATCTTTATTTTATCTTTAATCTATGAATTACCCCAATGTTTTGAACTATTTATACAAACCACTACTGTGCTCTATAAAATTGCAAAAATAATTGCAAATTAAGAAACAGAGTACCGTATATATTATATGTATGTGGCCATATTGAATGTAATGCTTCAGGCCAGCCCCATCCCCATATACAAACGCTTCATTATGGATCTTTAAAATACATTTTTAACATTTTTAAGCTTTTGCAATGTCTCCAAGCATATACAGCTTCAAAAGGGAGCAGTAAACTTTGGAATGTTGCAGAAGTCTATTTTTTAAGAGTTTTAAAGAAAAGGTGTTTGTAGTATGAATGTTAAAGGACATTAATAAAGAAGTGCTTTTTTTTTATTGATGGTGCCGGTCTGAAGTATTGTAAAATGAAGGCCACCCATCAAGTGTTGATGTGGGTACTTGGACCATAGCAGAGCCTGCAACTGCTTTGATCCCTTTGCATAATATATTCCAAACTTAAAGTGGAATTATATGTGTGCATGTGTCTTGTTGGGGGGTGTGGATGTGTGAGCATTTGCCATAATGTGCACGTAATGGAGCGACTTACCTCTTATATTTCCCTCATCCAGAGCCCAACACATTCTCAGCCATTGGACAGCCACTGATGATGGTTTTACTGTGCATATGTTTGCTATAGAAAAAAAAGTGGAGCTTGTTGGCAAAAGAGACTTACAAAGTCTTTTCTACCAAAAAAAAAAAAAGAAAAAACTCTGCCAATAAGCATATTTATTTTTTAACTTTCACTTCACTTACATAAAGTTACATTGAATGTAGACTGCTCACAGTGTAGAATTCAGTAAGATGACCCAAAGCTAACATTTTCAAAAAATTGTATGAAAATGACTATACTTAGCATCTATATTATACACAGAAATAACGTGTCGCTAAACCCAAAAACAAACATGTATATATGTCACAACTTACCGGTACCTAGACATGGTGACTGCATTCATTTTTATCAGACTTTTTACATTTATTTTTGCCTGGTGATGCTGCCAGTAGCACATTTAGAAATATGCTACCGCTACAGAGCCTCCATCCCTTCTACTTATTTCGAATAACATAAGAATTTCAGTTGAAAAATCAGCATTAACAGCAATAGGGAATAATTGGCTTCATAATATTTGCCAATCCACTTTTAGACTGTGTGCACTGCTAGGCCCCACCAAGACCCTTTTTGGCCAAAATTCAGAGCAAGAATGTTGGAAACTTTTCCAACAATTGTCTGACGATAACAGACTCATCCAGTGCTTGTTTTTCAGTTATTTACTGCATGACTGTGGCAATAAATGCCCAATTTGGTCATATTACTTGTGAAGATTGGCCCACATATGTACTACCTGAAATGGGTATTCTACACAAAAGAGAGAGAAAAGAACTGTAGAAGTGTTTGTAGAAGCAAAGAGTAGTCAAAAATTAGGCTGATTAACTGATTGCCATATGCATCATTTCCACATTTCCACTTTTTTCAATCCATTAATCGGGGAGAGGATAAAATTGATAACAAATACAAAACATGGGACTGAAAATGCATGGAAAATTCATAGTCAGCTAATAATCCTAGTATACAAAGAAATTAGCGTTCCTATGCAATACTCAGGCCATTAGACATACATTTCATGTGTCTGATTAGTCGCAATAATTATCTGTTGGTAATATAATTACAATACATTGTATTCTTAAGAAAACAGAAAACAGTTCATAAACAGTTCATGAAAACAGAACTTCTTAACTCCATGTCCTTTCTTTTTTTGTGACAATAGTACCTTAGCTAGTGATTTTAATCCCAAAGTGCTAAGTGGCCATGTAGGGCCAAAAGTACACATCGGCTTCAGGAAATCCTGACCATAAAAAAGTCTGTTCAGCAGTCTATTGAAACCATGTGTTTCTTGTTTTGGTTGTTTCCTCCAGCTTGTTGGAACCCCTGTTATGTTTTTATTGCTGTGTCCTTACTGTTTTTTATGGTGTTTTTCCTGATAACCATTGTCATTGGGATAGAAAGTGATAGAAAAAGAAAATTTTTACAGTTGTCACTAAAGCAGAAAATGTGTTTCCATTGGTTCTGGTAACAGATGTCTAAAGGCCTATACACACGATCGGATATTCCGACAACAATTGTCAGATGGACGTGTTTTGTTGGACAATCCGACCATCTGATTGCTCCATTGGAAATTTTTTGTTGGAATTTCCGACAACAAATGTTGGCTGTGCATGCTCTCAAATTGTCAGACGAAACATGTGTTTCGTCGGATCATCCGATCGTGTGTACACAAATGCATCAATGCTAAACATCAGACAACAACAAGCAGGAGTTGCCCAAAGGGTGCCGGTAAAGAGCTGAAAAACCACGTGGTTTGGTGTATGTTGGCTGAAAATATTCTGCTGTGTGTATGCATACCAAGTTCACGGCCAACGCCCCTTCGCACAAAAATACACGGATTTGTCCAATCGTGTGTACCAGGCTTAAGAAAGGAATTTCTCTTAACTTTAGCTATCCAAACACTTTCTGCTGTGGCTTAGGAATTATAATGTAAATCCTCCCAAAAGACCAAGATCATGCAAACCAACACACACATCTACCAAACAACAGTTTTTAACAGAGTTTTCAACCTTTCCCTGCTCTACACAAAATGTTAAAAGGTTTTGACTTTCGATGTATATTTGTTTCATTTTGGATAGAGCAAGGGACTGTTATAACCCCTGTCAATTTTTTTTTCCTAATCTGTTTTCTATTTTGGAAATGTTCATTCACTTCCTGTCTCATAGGCAAAAGGAAAGTGAGTGGATATCCCTGCAAATAGGGAATACCTTGGGGCTAAAACAGAAAGTGAGAGGAAATCCATCCAAAGTAGGTGAATTCCTGGTTGTCGCCAGAATCACCAGAACTGGTGCCCCCAATGGAAGATTTCTTCTCTATTACAGCTCTGGGGACAACCCTAAATTTGGCATTTGTAATGGAGAAAGCACATTTGTCACGCTGTAACAGACTTAAAAGCACGAAGACTGAAAAGTGCGAATTGTCTTTCACCAAACTTTTACTAACACACGGTAACACGAAATTAGCAAAAGCAGCCCAAAGGGTGGCGCCATTCGAATGGAGTTTCCCCTTTATAGTGCCGTCGTACGTGTTGTCGTACGTGTTGTACGTCACAGCGCTTTGATCGGGCATTTTTTTTCACAAACGTGTGTATGCAAGGCAGTCTTGAGAGGAATCACGACAAATCACGTTGAGAAAAGCGTTGTTTTTTTTGCATGACATGAATAACGGTCGTGTGTACGCGGCATTAGACTTTGGTGGATCACCCTTTTAATGTGGCTTGTAACCACAACTTGGAAATCTGCTTTATACCTTTTTCCCAAGCCAACGGTTATCTAATACAGTTTATGTTGTGGTTTTCAAGGAATGAAGAAACTGTAAAAATAGAAAGAGTAGATCAATATCTCTCAACCAGGTATCCTTCAGAAGTTTATAAGAGTTTCCTAAGCAGTGAGAAGTGATTGATTAAAGACCTAATGGTGTTTTCATAATTCTGGGGAAAATGTCTCTCTACAGAATTAGTGGTATGGCACCAGTGAAGCATCTCATATTTCAGATAAAAAAACCCTGACCACCAATGATCACCAGTCTTCCTACCACTATCAACCAATATTAGTGGGCCCTCCTTACACTGGCCACCAGTGTAGCGTAGGCCCTTACGCTACGGATTAAGGGGGCAGTTCTCTACTGACCCCCAATATAAGTAGAGCCCTTATCCTCTGACATCCAATGTAAAAGGGCACTTCTCCACTGACTTTCAAAGTAAGGAAGGCCCTTCTCCATTGACCACCAATGAAAGAGGCATTTCTTTCTATCATGATTATTACTGAAAATATTTTGTAGTATACAGCAAGGGTGGCATTAAACGTGATCTGGATTTGCGTGTCAAATTCTCTCTTTACAACCTACTGATCATTCTAGTGTACCTTGAACTGTAGATATAATCATTTTTAGTGGGTGGTTCGCTGACACATACAAATTATTTTAAGGGTTCTTCAACCACTTAACCCCCGGACCATATTGCTGCCCAAAGACCAGAGAACTTTTTGCGATTCGGCACTGCGTCGCTTTAACTGACAATTGCACGGTCGTGCGATGTGGCTCCCAAACAAAAATGGCTTTTTCCCCACAAATATAGCTTTCTTTTGGTGGTATTTGATCACCTCTGCGGTTTTTAGTTTTTGCGCTATAAACAAAAATAGAGCGACAATTTTGAAAAAAATGAATATTTTTTACTTTTTGCTATAATAAATATCCCCCAAAAATATATAAAAAAACGTTTTTTTTCCCTCAGTTTAGGTCGATACGTATTCTTCTACATATTTTTCGTAAAAAAAAAAAAAATGGCAATAAGCATTTATTGATTGGTTTGCGCAAAAGTTATAGCGTTTACAAAATAGGGGGTATTGTTATGGCATTTTTATTAATATTTTTTTTTACTAGTAATGGCGGCGATCAGCGTTTTTTTACGGTACTGCTACATTATGGCGGACACTTCGGACACTTTAGACACATTTTTGGGACCATTGGCATTTTAATAGCGATCAGTGCTTTAAAAATGCATTGGATTACTATAAAAATGCCACTGGCAGTGAAGGGGGCGGGGAAGGGGTTAAGTATGTTCCCTGGGTGTGTTCTAATTGTAGGGGGGGTGGCCTCACTAGGGGAAATGACTGATCTCCTGTTCATACATTGTATGAACAGAGGATCAGCATTTCTCCCCCTGACAGGAGCGGAAGCTGTGTGTTTACACACACAGCTCCCGGTCCCCGCTCTGTAACGAGCGATCGCGTGTGCCCGGCGGCAATCACGCCCACCGAGCACGCGCAGGGAGTCGGGGGCATGCGCCCCTAGTGGCCTGCGGCGAGAGCCGACGTTATATTACATGCTCTCGTGCAGGGGAGCCGACTTGCCGCCGTAAAACGACGACGGCTGGTCGGCATGTGGTTAATGGATCTATTGGGGGTTATTTCCGAAAGGCAAATCCACTTTGCACTACAAGTGCACTTGGAAATGCAGTCGCTGTAGATCTGAGAGGGAAATGCAAGGAAAATAAAAAACATAATTTTAGCTTGCACATGATTGGATGATAAAACCAGCAGAGCTTCCCCTCATTTCAGATCTTCCCCTTAGATCTACAGTGCCTGCACTTCCAAGTGCATTTGTAGTGCAAAGTGGATTTGCCTTTCGTAAATAACCCCCATAGTGTATGGTTAGCTTAAGGTACATTTTCACTTTACACTGCTTAGAAACTGACTGGAAATACCCAATGCTATGAGATATTCAGTGGCCCACACCTTACGCCAACAAGCAAAAATCCTATCCCTATTAGGAGTGATCTACCTTTACTATTTGCACCCAATGCCAATTGATCTAGTGTGATTTTTCCCACATATTTCAGCTTTATAATATTGGAAAATTCCATGAAATGACAGTAATGTGCTGGAACTGGTTACACAATAATTGCACGGCTGTAACATTTCCAATAAAAACAGCCTCAGTAATTTGTATATAGATTGTACAATTCAGCAGCATGGCAATCAACGGGATGGCATATAACACAAGATTTATATGATTACCTAATTTTTAAGATTGCAACTATAAAAATTCCTGCTAAAATAATCTGGGCAACATGAATGATCGAACATAAAATAATTATAGGGCACATAATGATTAAAAAATATTTGGAGGCAGTGCAAACAAACCTAGCAATTATGTAAAAGAAGTCCATGTGGTAACCCTTTGGATGTTAGACATGTATAGTAGCAGGACTTTTATGATATGGTTTCACAATGATTTGATGTTTTAACTGGAGCACTGGATTTATTGTGATTACGCATACAAGTTTTTAGATGTTTTTTGTGTGCGTATTCTGGTAACCATATTAATAATCTGTAATGATAGCATTCAGCATATGAATTCCTTTTTTATTTCACATGCCATTATTTATATCAGACCCCCACCTTTGCATTCACTGGGACAGACCAAATTTCCCTATTGGAAGAGCTTACAATGATCAGTTTTTATATAGGAATCCAAACTTGAATATGCTTTTTTTTTAACCAGAATTTAGTGACGCTTTAAAGCAGCCTTTCTCAACTTTTTTACCCTCTAGGAACCCTGTAAAATATTAGGTTTAAGGTAATGTCTATTAACCGCTTCAGCCCCGAACCATTTTGGTGGTTAAAGACAGGGCCACTTTTTGCGATTCGGCACTGCGTGGTTTGAACTGACAATTGCGTGGTCGTGCGACGTGGCTCCCAAACAAAATTGACGTCCTTTTTTTTCCCACAAATAGAGCTTTCTTTTGGTGGTATTTGATCACCTCTGCAATTAAATTTGTTTGCGCTATAAACAAAAAAAGAGTAACAATTTTGAAAAAAATTCTATATTTTTAACTTTTTGCTATAATAAATATATTCAAAAAATATATAAAATATTTTTTCCACAGTTTAGGCTGATACGTATTCTTCTAAATATTTTTGGTAAAAAAAAAAAACGCAATAAGCGTTTATTGATTGGTTTGCGCAAAAGTTATAGCTTCTACAAAATAGGGGACTGTTTTATGGCTTTTTTAGTAATACATTTTTTTTACTAGTTGTGGCAGCGATTTTTATTGGGACTATGACATTTTGGCGGACACATCGGACACTTTTGACACCATTTTGGGACCATTGTCATCTTTACAGCGATCAGTGCTATAAAAATGCACCGATTACTGTAAAAATGACACTGGCAGTGAAGGGGTTAAGCACTAGGTGGTGCTGCAGGGGTTAAGTGTTCCCTAGGAAGTGATTCTTACTATTAGGGGGCGTGGCTACACGTGACACGTCACTGATGGCCGTTCCCGTTCACGGGAAATGGTCATCAGTGACACTGTCACTAGGCAGAATAGGGGAATGCCTTGTTTACAAAGGCATTCCCCTGTTCTGCTTGCGAGGCACGTGGCGGGCGTGCGCGGGACCGCTGGGTGGCAGATTTAAATGGACCTACCTGTACGCCAATCTGCCTGCCCGTGCCATTCTGTCAACGTAAATAGGCGTGCGGCGGTCGGCAAGTGGTTAAAACTAATTTATAAGGCGACAATGGCAAAAATGTTCCTTACATTCATGGGCAGTGGAAAAAATTACCTTATTATAGTGGTAGTCAAAAAGCCACCCCCTCCAGACAACTAAAATGATTATTGGTGTCATGCCACTGGCTCTTTCAAGTGGTTTTAGCTTCAGAACTATCTAGGCACCATCAAATGGGAGATGAATCAAGGAATCTCTAGCAACCTCTGAAGAAACCCTAGGGTTCCACTGAATTCTGGTTGAGAAAAACTGCATTAAAGTGTAGTAATCCATACCAACCAATCAACTATCTCCCTTTATCAGTATAGGGCAGCCAGAACAGAAACGATTGGTTATATATACCTAGATTCAGGTAGGTCGCCACATCTTTAAGGCGGCGTAGCGTATCGTATTTACGCTACGCCGCCTTAAGTCAGAGAGGCAAGTACTGTATTCACAAAGTACTTGCCTCCTAACTTACGGCGGCGTAGCGTAAATGCGGCCGGCGTAAGCGCGCCTAATTCAAATGAAGATGGGGGGTGTGTTTTATGTTAATTACTCGTGACCCAACGTGATTGACGTTTTTTACGAACGGCGCATGCGCCGTCCGTGTACATATCCCAGTGTGCATTGCTCCAAAGTACGCCGCAAGGACGTATTGGTTTTGACGTGAAGCCTCATTCACGGAAGACTTACGCAAACGCCGTAAAATGTTCAAATTTTGACGCGGCAACGACGGCCATACTTAACATTGACTACTCCTCCTAGGGGCAGCTTTATCTTTACGCGGCTTATCTCTTACGGAAACGGCGTATCTTTACTGCGATGGGCAAGCGTATGTTCGTGAATCGGCGTATCTAGTCATTTACATATTCTACGCTGAACTCAACGGAAGCGCCACCTGGCGGCCAGCCTAAAAATTACACTTTAAGATACGACGGCGTAGGAGACCTACGCCGCTCGTATCTTAGCCTAATTTTAAGCATATCTGGTTTCCAGAATACGCCTAAATTAACGCCGGCGTAGATTCAAAGTTACGACGGCGTATCTACTGATACGCTGGCGTAACTCACTCTGAATCTGCCTAATATTCTCTATTTACATTATTATTATGTAATAAGCCTCTTTCTAAGAACATCTGTAATGAATTTAGCATGTGAAGGCTGCATAACTTGTGACATAACCAAGGCCAGCATGATAACACTGTCACGCTGCACAATGGCGTCACTGTGTACTTACGGGATTTAAACGTATTTTTGTTCATGCAGTGTGTACCAACCACATGTAAATAGATAATGTTTTCATTGTGATAAAACTTCCCTTTTAAGTGAGTGTGCTTGTACACCTCGTCTCTGCCATGTGTTCAGCAGGCCTGGCTGATCGTACTCATCCAAAAATATTATTCTTGTGACATCAGCAAGATCCTTAATAATAGTTTTCCATTTAGAGGAATGACTTGGGCATGTACATACAATCACATTAAAATGAGACAGATTAACATGTGAGTAATGTAACATTATGAGCACGGGCCGATTGGTACAGGATATTACCCACATCATTATATACATTCAAGTTTGTTAGTTGATTTAAACATACTGTATGTTCATGATCCAACGGCATTCCTCACATCACACAGTTCAAAGTGACCTGTCATCTTCCCAGATGAAAGAAGCAGTAAAACCTATTTTAGGAAAAAGCTGTATCTTGCTGTGTCAATCACCGTGGAATAATGGACGTTTAATCACAGGTGGAAGTAGAACTACTCAGTTTGGTTGGACAGCCATAAACCAATCATGAAATTCACGAAAGAGTCAGATGGACCCCTCCCCAATAATGATATACTGATTACATTGTAAAAGACAAGTTTCTGCTGGAAATGAACCTGCCAAGTCCTACTTCTTAGACCCCATACACATTATACAACTTTTGTTTTCTGATTTCCTTTAGATTTACCAAAACCATGTAGCGCAGGGGCCTGCCTGATTGCATACAAATTGAAACTCTCAGGCCTTGTACACACGACCGGTTTCCTCGGCAAAAACCAGCAAGAAACTTGCTGGGAGATATTTTTTTGCCGAGGAAACCGGTCGTGTGTACATTTTCGTCGAGGAAACTGTCGAGAAACTCGACGAGCCAAAAAGAGAGCATGTTCTCTATTTCCTTGACAGGAATGGAGAAATTGGCTTGCCGAGTTTCTCGATCGTGTGTACGAGGCCTCAAAGGGGTTGTAAAAGTAAATGTTTTTTCACCTTAATGCATCCTATGCATTAAAGCGGGAGTTCACCCGAAAAACAATTTTTAACATTAGATTGAGGCTCATTTTGTCTAGGGGAATCGGGTGTTTTTTTTTAAATCGAAGCAGTACTTACCGTTTTAGAGAGCGATCTTCTCCGCCGCTTCCGGGTATGGTCTTCGGGACTGGGCGTTGCTATTTGATCGACAGGCTTCCGACGGTCGCAAAACCATAGGACAATGCATACCCGGATTATACTACCGTTCCTTGACGCAAGTCTCGACATGACACTGGGCGACACTATGATAATACATAGTAAATACATCTTCATAAAATTTCCACAAAACCCCTGACCCTGGGGGAGACTTTGTTGTCTCCCACACTGGGAGGGGTCTCTAAACTAAAAGCTGGGAGCTCTGAGCAATTCTCAGACCCCTTTATACCTGTGTAGTCAGCCAGGTTGCAGGCATCTAGCAAAACCTACAGAATCCGGGTGGAATTTCTGGGTAGGGTGGAGAAAGCCAAAGACAAAGCTTTCTCCACTCAGAAATTATAGTTCTGAACCACACATTAACCCTTAATGCGAATCTTGTGTCACATTTCCTATGTACTTACAATGATAATGCGTCCCTCTGTCACAATATATATATATATATATATATATATATATATATATATATATATATATATATATATATATTGCACTTTAAGGGGGTGGTACATATCTTATATTTATTTACACAATGACAATGGTCATTGGACCATGCTATTTATTTATTTGTTCTATTGGTTAAACAAGATGGACATTTTTTAACCTAAGTATGTAAATATGTAATTTCCTTTTGTTCCCTTTCCTGCTTTTAATTCACTTCTTTCTTATTTCTGCAGAATCCAATAAAAAAGCCCACCATACGGATATGTTTAACAGCTCTGAACTGATACTGCGTAGAGGGCAATCCTGTAGATTAACTCTGGAATTCAACAAACCACTACGTGACTGGCAAAGCATAGTGTTTGTCGCACGCACAGGTATCTTTCACTGGCATCTCCTGTCATTGGTGCTATGTTTGCTCTAATTCATAGTATAGGGTTGGAGTTGTACTGTTCAGATTGATGGGAAGACACTCAAAATCTTGAACTGAGAACCTGGATATTTTCTTGTGTTTGTAGGTTGTTTTTCATTGGCATCAGAAGAAGGCAAAGGCATCAAGGTCCCTGAATACATATTAGAAAAAAAACACATTTAATTTATAGCTTTACAAAAGAAAACCCCCAAAACACAGACCTGAGGACATTTTGACCATAACCACCTCAAATCCAACATGGACACCAATTTTGAACGTAGCTAAATAACATCATGCATGAGATGGTTGTTCTATCCCCATTACACCTTATTAAATAATAGCCTTCAAAGAAATAATAAAATCATATTTAAAAACAAAATACACCCCCCCCCCCTCTTCTCAAGGGACTGGATAACTGTGCACTTGAACTTTAATATAGTATTAAGAATAGTCCAATCTGTTATGTAAGCATCAAAAAAATGATCAACATGATGCTTTGAGTGGTAAACATGCCTGCACAGTTGCAAAACCATCATATATTAGAAATAGGAAACACAATAATATATACACTGTATATGCAAAACCATCAGAAGTGTGTAATTATCCAGGACATCTCATCCAACAGGAGCAAACACAAGAGTTGTCAACAACTAAGTTGTTGAAAATGACTAAATGGGCATCCGAATCATGAGCAAATTAACAGTATGGCTGTCCAGTAGTATTGCACAGCAAGGGTTATGCTCTTGGGAGGCATTAAAAATTCTTGGTAGGTGGATCTTAGTCTGAAGGAGTTGGTGATCCTAGGTTACATTTACATGTAGCCCCAGGTATCAGCTAAAGTTGATGCTGGTCCTCCATGATTGAAAGAACTGAAATCCAATAAATTAAAGTGGTGGGTCATGGAAAGTAAGGCTGTGGAGGTAAGGACTATATGATGCTGACCAGGAAAGAAGGGAACTTGCAATGTAAAAGCTCACAGTGTGCAGTGAAATCAGAGTAAGCACTTTCAGTACAGGCGAGGATCATGTACAACTTGGCAAGACTCAAGGTAATGCTGGAATTCAATTCTAACAAAAAATGTTGTACCATCCATCCAACCACCTATCATTTGAGTTGTTATTTGGAACACCATATGAAAGAAAAGTAGTGATGAGAGAAGCACTTTTATTTATGAGTTTTTCTAATTATCTTTGCATATTATTTCTTCATGGGTTGTTTAACTAGGGATGTAGCAGGACAGCGTCCTTTACCCTACATACTTTGTACTAAACCTTGTCTCTCTCTCATCTCGGAAAGTTTGAGGATACGAAAAAGACACTTTGGTATACCGTTATTTTCCAGTGAATAACTGATTCAGAATATTTTAATGACAATATAGTTTTGAATAAATACTTTTCTTGTGATTTCTACATCTATCCTGGTAAAATATGCTTATATGTTTCCCTCTCAGATTGCATACTAATGCATTTTTTTTGTCTTTTGTGTGTCCTTGAAAGGTCCACCAAACTCAGGATATGCCAACACAAATGTGGAGTTTCCTCTTTCCAGCTCATGGAGCAGTGGCATGTGGAGTGCAGTCCTAGAGTCCAGCCCTGGCAATTCCCTGAAGATAATCATGTCTAGTCCTGCCACAGCGGTCATAGGGAGATATGACCTCAGTGTTCGGATTGCTGTGATGGGTCAAACAGTTACATATTCCCTTGGCAAATTCATTCTGCTTTTCAACCCCTGGTGTCTAGGTAAGGTCTAACTGACTGAAGCACTGACAACAATCTGTTTACTATATAGCAATTTACATTTTCAACAATTTATGTGAACATTGGTATACTCATCCGAGGAGGAGTTAGGAGACATCAGTATTACTGACCTTAACAGTTTTTTTTTACAAGGATCTCTACGTCTATGAGTCTCATGTGATTAACAATGAGTATTTTAAAGCAGTGACAATCCTTTGCAGCAGTCAGAAAACTCTAACAGACAATTTTTACTGGCTGTAAATTTGAGGACACTGAAATACTTTTTCAAGATTAAAACATCCCCTGACGAAACATGTCAGGACAATCACTCCAATGCTATTGTTGAGTGATCAATTTTTCCATCTGTTTTGAATTCTAGATATTTTCCCGTACATGTGCACATAAATTAAAGGCCAATTTTTTAACTATGTTTTGTATGTATGTAATAACATCTCTGTTATTTTATATTCTGGAGTATTAAAATTACCTCTTTTTGCTGGCATCCCCAAAAATCCCCTAAAAAAACCTCCCTTGTCTACACTGAAATACTTTGTTAAAACTAAACTCTAGTCATCCTCACTTGTTCCCTGTTCACTCCACCAGCAAAAAGAATATTCTACTCACACTGTGTTGTTTTGATATATAGAATATTTTTGTCTCAGTCACATCATCAGTGTGTCGCTTCACCTCTGCCACCCGCTGGAGCTGGTGGAAGGGGCTGGCAGGGTTACAGGTGTCAGTCACGATAAGGAGGCATTCCTAGCATGTAGATCGCCAATGATTACACCCACTCAGAGGGACAAGGACTGGATAATGCTGATTGTCATCCACTGACACAGGGGTCATAGGGAAGTGGACAGCTTCTAATGTACACTATGAGCTTTTCAGAGTGTGCAAGATACAATAGTAAAGCAAAGGTAGCTAGATATACATTGGCCACAGATTTTAGTTCTGAGCTTCAAAGAAGGAATGAGTTATAAAAATGAATAGACATGTGCACACTGAAATATTTTGTTTCGGAATTTTGTTTTTCGTCCGAAAAATAAATGTATTTAGTTACTCCCGAAATTCGTTTTTATTTGTTTTGTTTCGTTAAAAAATGCATTAGTCCGAAAATCCAAATTAAGGTCGAATCTGTCAATGGAAGCTTATGGTGTCTGTCGAATGTTCTAAGAAGATTCGAAGAAGCAGCTAAACTGTACGACACTGCAATTGTACATGTTTGGTCGAATGCTCCGCCCACAAGCTATAGTATAATTGTAATGTTTTATGAATAGTAATAATTATATTTATTAATTATTATTACTAGTCAACCAACATTAGAATTCTTCTATAGCCTATTGGCGGAGCATTTGACCATAAATGTCTGCTCGCGGCGACTGCTTCGTCGAATCTTCATGTCAAATCTTTTCTCTCTGTGTTGAATAATCTTGGACTAATAGAGTTAGAGCAAGTTCGATAGACACAGATTGCTATTGTCACCGCCATGTCAAATCTTCTATCTATATCGAACTGTTGTCGCAATGAAACGAAAATAAAGCATTATTTTTTACGGATCTTTCGGATTTCGGATTCTGTGCGTTCGTTATCGCTTGTTAAAACGAACGTGAAAATCCCAGAAATTCAGACAAAAATGCATTCGGACGAAAACGAATGCACACGTCTAAAAATGTATATTTAAAATACATGACCTTTAACATTCACACAATTTCTATGTATTGCATAGCATTTTTTTTTAGAGGGGGGTAGATTTAAACTTCCTACACCCCATGTCCAACTGTCTTGACACTCTTCTTCCCTATTGTAATCAACTAACTAGCCATAGTACACTGTCAAGTTTAAAGCATATATGAAATAAAGAAAATAAATCATTTGGCAAATAATTGAATATGTTAGAAAGTAACATATACAAGATACTGTATAAAGTGTGTCAAACTGCTTATCAAAGTAGGTATGTAAAGTATGTATTCTGTAAATAAAATATGGGAAAGAAAATCTAGGTTTCTAAAATCATGAAAAATAAAAAGTGACTGTATTAGCACTTACCAATCTCCCCTTTTTCTAGCATGATAGAAGGAAAACTTAAAGCCCAACATAAATCACACAAATAGATATGTAGTTAGATAGATTTTGTACCAACCATTTCCAATTTTCAGGATTAAATAGAGATTAAAAAAGTGTGAGACTTCAACTGGACTCTAAGGCCCAGATTCTCGTAGGAGATACGACGGCGTATCTCCAGAAACGCCGTCGTATCTCTGAGTCTGAGCCGTCGTATCTTGGCGCCTGATTCAAAGAATCAGATACGCCAGAATTTGAATAAGATACGACCAGCGTAAGTCTCCTACGCCATCGTATCTTAACTGCATATTTACGCTGGCCGCTAGGGGCGTGTATGCTGATTTACGCATAGAAATATGTAAATCAGCTAGATACGCCGATTCACGAACGTACGCCCGGCCGTCCCAGTCCAGGTACGCTGTTTACGTAAGGCTTTTTCCGGCGTAAAGTTACCCCTGCTCTATGAGGCGTAGATGAGGCGTTTTCACGTTTTACATCTTTGCGTAAGTCGTTCGCGAACAGGGCTGGGCGTCATTTACGTTCATTTCGAAAGCATTGACTATTGCGGCATAATTTGGAGCATGCGCACTGGGATACTTTCACGGACGGCGCATGCACCGTTCATAAAAAGCGTCATTTACGTGGGGTCACATCAAATTTACATAACACACGCCCACATCTTTCACATTTGAATTAGGCGGGCTTACGCCGTCCTATTTATGCTACGCCGCTGCAACTTTGCTTTGAGAATACAGCACTTGCCTGTCAAAGTTGCGGAGGCGTAACGTAAATAGGATATGTTACGCCCGCACAAAGATGCGCCCTCCTACGTGAATCTGGGCCATAATACATATATTGTATGCTTAGCTAAATGTTGCTATTCCAGATATGTTCCATAACTAAGCTTTCAATGAAGATTCTGTTTTTAACTTCTTTCCAATAGATGATGATGTGTACATGGCCAATGAAGAAGAAAGGAAAGAATATATCCTAAATGACCATGGTGTCGTTTTCATGGGAAATGAGAAACATGTAACAGGGATGGGATGGAACTATGGTCAGGTAAATTCCTCAGACATTCATATATATAAAGCAGAGTGTATTTCACCAATGTCATATTTATTTATGATTTAATATCCAGTCCTTTTAAATGCGTCTATCAACAACCACTTATAAATATATGCAGCAGAAAATTCCCAAATTTTAGGCTCATATTGTCATGGTTGTTATTATGTAACCAATAAAGGAGCGAATACACATAACGGTAATATGAGGCAGAACTAAAGCTGACCATAGATGAATTAAAAATCGGCCGGTTCAGAGGGGAGCGGTAGATTTTCTATCCATCTATTGGGTTCCCATTCCAGAGAAGTCAATCCAATGATTGTTTTCTCTTGAATGGGAATGTTGGAAAATGTTCACTTGATCTGCTAATCAGAGTATTTTGACAGCTGAGGAGTCCCCCCCCCCCTATTTTGACTCCTCAGTGGAGTCAAAATACAATAGCATAGTTTGGAGGATTCCCTCTTCCACCTCACTTGTGTTGATGGGGGAATCCTTTTGTTTTTGTTTGTTTTTTGATCAGCCCACCACTGTTAAAAAAAAAAAAATATGAATCTATGGCCAGCTTTAGTTACCCTATCTGCTTACAAACTAAACTGCAAGTCTACCATGTGTTCTGAAATCAGACCATGCACAATTCATTTAAAGGGGTTGTATGGCTTTTTTTTTTTAAATAACAAACATGTTATATCTACCTCCACTGTGCAGTTCATTTTGCAGGGAGTGGCCCCGATCCTCATCTTCTTGGGTCCCTCTGTGGCTCTCTCGGCTCCTCCCTGCAAGAGCTAACCCCCTTCTGGGAAGCTCTCTCCCAAGGGGGTTAACTTGCGGGCGCGCTTCCTGTAATACACGCTGCGTCCATAGTCACATCGGGTATGACTCTGTCCTGCCCCCCAGCGGCCGCGTCATTGGATGTGATTGACAGCAGCGCGAGCCAATAGCTGCGCTGCTATCAATTTATCCAATCTAGCCAATCAACGGCAGACTCTGTGGAGAAAAGGACGCGCACAGCAGGTGAATGAGCTCAGGTAAGTAAAACGGGGGGGCCGACATTTCCAGGTGTTTTTTCACCGTAATGCATAGGATGCATTACGGTGAAAAAAACACGAACCTTTACAACCCCTTAAAGATACTCAACATAACTTGTTGTTGAAAATGGGTTACCCAGACTTTTCTTGATTTGGTCAAGCAAATGCAGTCAATGCTCTGAAAAAGGGATGAAGGGATGATGGTGAATATATCAGGCCCCGTACACACGACCGAGTTTCTCGGCAGAATTCAGCCAGAAACTCGGTCGGAGCTGGATTCTGCCGAGAAACTCGGTCGTGTGTACACTTTTCAGCGAGGAAGCCGACGAGGAACTCGTCGGGCCGAAAAGAGAACATGTTCTCTATTTCCTCGTTGTTCAATGAGGAAAGTCGGCCCGCCGAGCTCCTCGGCGGCTTCCACACTGAACTCGACGAGGAACTCGATGTGTTTGGCACGTCGAGTTCCTCGGACGTGTGTACGGGGCCTTAGTGAAGTAATTGAAGGCAGTATGGACCTCATGTACCTTATTAGTCTTTTTTATAAACTATATAGCATCTTCTTCTACATCCGTTTATAGTATTATATTTGATGATTGTGCCCAGCTTACATGGCTTTGATCTTTTATCTGTTATGTTTGACTTGTCTAGTTTGAAAATAATATTCTGAATATCTGCTTGGACATCTTGGATAGAAGTCTGGACCATCAGAAAGACCCAGGTCTAGATTGCTCCTTGAGGTACAGTCCCATCTATGTGGGAAGAGTCATCAGTGCAATGGTAAGAATGGATCATTTTGTGTACAGAGATCCTTGGAATACAGTGAAGCTGATTTATAAAGACTGAAGAGCATTACAACCTCAGTGTTGTCCTTTTATCAGATGACCTAAAGTACGCATGCATCTGATGTCTCCATAAACACAAGAAACATAAGTCTTACCATATCAGCACTAAATGCTGTTGGGATTTGTACAAAATCATAAGTCAAGTCTAAAATTTGAATCTCGTTATGAGAAAATAACACATCATACACACTATACTTTTCAGTTGGTTTCAATCACTCTAAGCAACCTATCATATACCTTTGATGGCATATTGCAAAACTGGTTAAAAGTATCTGAGATTGTTTGAAAATTGTTGTGTCTGTTTTTTATTTATTTTTTGCAATTTAACTGCTATCGACAAACTTTTCATTACAAAAACGGCCTGATGTATCAGGACAAATTATTATACAACATTAAACATTATTATTGTTGATCCACTATGCCCAATATGTGGAAACGCCCAATAGCCTTTCAAAGTCTCAAGCCCTGTACACACGGCCGGGATTCTCGTCAGGAAAAAAACTTAATTTTTCCTGACGAGATTCCTGGCAAGATTTTCTTGCCGGCCGAGTGTACAGATGTACGATTCAAAAGAACTGCCGTTATTTTGAATGGCACAAACGCCGTGACATGTTCGACTGTGCGCTCGTCACATTCGATGCCGTCGCCGCCATCTTGCTTCACCCTACCTAAGCTTTGGAAGCTACCGCGCATGCGTCAAAGTCATTTCGAGCATGCGCGGGTTTTCATGGAGGCAGGTAAGTATACAGACACTCGGGTTTCTCGGCAGGAAAACACTGGCGAGAATCACGACGAGAAAATAGAGAGCAGGTTCTCTATTTTTCTCGTCTAGATTCTGGGCAGTTTTCTTGACGAGAAACCTCAAAGCCTCGTACACACACACGGTTTACTCGGGAAGAAAACTCTGTCAGCAGTTTTCTTGCCGAGAAAACCGTGTGTGTGTACGAGGCTTTAGAGCTCTCATTGGTTTACTAACACCTTCTGCACCACCATTAGTTTTGTCAATGCTTGTATTCAGCACTTATTACTTATACTATATGGGGCTGGAGTTCCAAAACTTCTTTACTTGGCCAGAAAAAACAGTTAAAGTTATTGTAAATGATCACCTTGTAAAACAACCCATTTAGTTTAAAAATTAAAGGGATTAGCAGGAACACCAGGGATTTCACATAAAGTAAGAAATCCAAAGAGAACAGGAGACTTTCTCATACAAGTACATGGCACAGCAGACACATATCAGGAATTAGAAGTGTTGGAGTAACAAACTCTTTAACCGCTTAAAGCGGGGGTTCACCCAAAAAATAATTTTTAACATTAGATTCAGGCGAGTTGTTAGAAGCACAATCGGGTGTTTTTTTTAACCTCGTTGCCGTACATATCGTTTTATAGATATATGTTCTCCGCGGCTTCCGGGTATAATCTGCGGGACTGGGCGTTCCTAATTGATTAAAAACTATAAGAATCCGCGCTTAGGAAGTGATGGTGCTGCTGCCTCCCTGGAAGATCTCAGTGAAGGGATCAGTGATAAAGTCGCATACAGCGCGTCATGAGTTGCCGAAAGAAGCCGAACGTCGGTGCGCAGGCGCCTTATAGAGCCGACTCGCAGTCCGGCTTCTTTCGGCAACTCCTGACGCGCTGTATGCGACGGTCGGAAGCCTGTCAATCAATTAGGAACACCCAGTCCCGCAGATTATACCCGAAAAGCCGCGGAGAACATATATCTATAAAACGGTATGTACGGCAACGATTTAAAAAAAAACACCCGATTGTGCTTCTAAAAACTCGCCTGAATCTAATGTTACATTTTTTTGGGGGTGAACCCCCGCTTTAAGGACCACCGCATGCCTATTTACATCGACAGAATGGCGCAGCTGGGCAAATGGGCGTATATATACGTCCCCTTTAATTTTCCAGCCGCGTGGTCGTGCGCACGCTGCTGGATCGCTCGCGACCCTGTCATGAGCTCCGTGCCCGTGGGACCCACGGACTCGATGTCCGCCAGTGTCCCGCGATCGAGTCACAGAGCTGAAGAACGGGGAGATGTCAGTGTAAACACATCTCTCTGTTCTTCCTAGTGACATGTCACTGATCGTCTGTTCCCTGTTATCGGGAACAGCGATTGGTGACGTGTCCTGGCAAGTTAGAAGCACTCCCTAGGTCACACTCAACCCCTTCAGCGCCCCCTACAGGTTAACCCCTTTACTGCCAGTGTCATTTTTACAGTAATCCGTGCATTTTTATAGCACTGATCGCTGTAAAAATGACAATGGTCCCAAAATGGTGTCAAAAGTGTCCGATGTGTCCGCCATAATGTCGCAGTCAAGATAAAAATCGCTGATCGCCGCCATTACTAGTAAAAAAAAAAAATTATTAATAAAAATGCCATAAAACTATCCCCTATTTGTAGACGCTAAAACTTTTGCGCAAACCAATCAATAAATGCTTATTGTGATTTTTTTACCAAAAATATGTAGAAGAATACGTATCGGCCTAAACCGAGGAATTTTTTTTTGCCCTTTGGCCAGCCTAATGGTCCGGGGCTGAAGTGGTTTAAGGATCACCAAGGTGATGCTACGGGACTGAGAATTTTTAACAGTTTCTGTAGACACAATTGGATCCCTCACCTTGATTATATCCGTTATGCAATGAAAGTAGAAAACAACAGTAACAGTATTCTGTTTGTGGTTGAAGGTCAACAGCAATGACGACTTTGGTGTGCTTGAAGGGAAGTGGGAAAAAGACTTTTCAGATGGGGCTGACCCAAACAGCTGGAATGGAAGTGTGGAAATTCTTTGGAAATGGAAAAATGACGAATACAAGCCAGTAAAGTATGGGCAGTGCTGGGTCTTTGCAGCGGTGATGTGTACAGGTGAGGTGTACATTTTCTTGCTATTGTGCAATATGCCCATAGTTATATTTTGTGTGCAGTTTGGATTGGTTGTTCCTCTTATGGTAAAAGGAAAAAACCAAAAGGTTGGCGCTGCGCTAAAAAATTAATGATAAAAAAGTGATGAGTGATGTTATGAACAAACAAACAAAAGAAAGATATGTAGCAGCTAGCACTAAAATGTGTACAACAAATTAAGAAGCATAAATATAAAAGGCAGTGCAGCGCTATTAATAGTGATAGAATACTTAAATACAATTAAGTAAAAAACAGTGTAAACAAAAATAAAGTGTAAACAAAAATAACTCTTTGATAAGAGAAGGAATCCAAATAAATGAATTAAATTAATAAGTGATAGAAAAAACAGCAAAGTCCATTTAAAAACCCAGAAATTAAAAAGTGTCTCAATCTGGTGTGAAAACAATTCCTTAATTAGCAAGATGTGATGATATCTTGATTGCTGTGAGAAGGTGTTCACCCATGCAATTCGTGAAGTAAGGATTAACCGCTTACCAGAGATAAAGACTGTTTTCCACCAGTCTTATAGAGCCTATGGGAAGTCTGGTCTCCCAATACCCTTTCAGCAATATTAAACCTCAGCAATCGATCCGGGTATGTTTAGTAGAGGCCAAAGACAGGAACCAGATGGGAGGAAGGACAATCCTAAATGAACCAAGTAGTGGACCAAGGCAGAAATACACAGGGGTCAACCAGAAGGCGGCCTTGGGAACAGGCAGGGTTGGCAACAAGATCAGCGTAAATCCAAGAGGTAATCCAAGAAGCAAAGTCAGCAACCAGAAACACATTAACATACACCAACAAGCATGCACAGGAACCTTATGGTAGTCTATATGTGCAAAAGCCAGGAGGCCATGCCGATGTAGGGAAAATTGACAGTGTCTCTGCCTTTATACTCACCTTACCTGCACTTCCTTGGCAGTGCCTGGGCCTAGCAGCCAATCGGCCAAACACTGTCACATGGCCAACGCAGTGAACTCCTTCCTCTCCAGGGTCGCTGACACTTGATTTTACTTGATTTGAGTTGATTTTAGGAGGAGAGGAACGCTAAGGTGACTATATGGGGGTAGGTGTATGTCCTTTGCAGAGAATGTCACTTTGCCCCACATTTGAAAACGTAACAGAGCAGAGTGGCAGAAAGTGAGCTCCTCAGCGTTCTACTACTCTTTTCACTGTCCAGGCACAGGCTAGAGAAGGGATATGAACTAAGTGAGTGTTACTTAAAGTCAAACTTCACCCAAAAGGGGAAGTTCCACTTTATGTCCTCCTCCCCCCATCCTCTACCATATTTGACATATTATGTTTTTTGGAGGGAGAGCAGGTACCTAGTTTTGACAGATACTTACTCCCACTTCTGCTTGGATTGCCTAGGCGATCCAAGCAGAAGTTCTCCAACCCCCCTCCCTTCCCGCAACCTTTTGTGATACGTCACAGGTCCCAGAAGACTGCAGGACCATTCACAAAGTGCCACATGGCTCTCGCATGCACAGTGGGCAGCCTGCTATGAAGCTGAGAGCAGCATAGTCAGCTGCCCACAGTTAGGATGCCGGCACCAGGAACCCAAAAACGAGTGAATAACTAGTCTGGTTGACAACGGCACTGGATCCCTGGACGGTAAAGTATCCTTTTAAAAAAGTCAGCAGCTACAGGATTTTTTTAAGACCCCTTTCACACTGAGGCAGTTTTCAGCCGTTTTAGCGTTAGAAATAGTGCCTGAAAACTGCCTCCCATGCCACCCGAGTGTGAGAGCCCGAGTACTTTCCCACTGGGGCGGTGTGCTTGCGGGACGTTAGAAAAAGTCCTGCAAGCAGCATCTTCGGGGTCCTGCCCATTGCAATGAATCGGCAGCGCTTCCGAAACGCCGCAACATGGGCATTTTTAACCCCTTCATTTGGATTAAAAACGTGGCCGAAAGGGGCCGCTTAAACAGCAGTAAAGCCCTGCTAAAACGAGCGGCTGTTTACCACTAGCGCACTTAAACTGCAGCACAGAAAAGTTAGGTTCCTTTCCCTGCTAGGCATGACTGTTGTGTGATAGAGCTTTGTATTCACCTTTAAACTTTGTCACTACCCAGGGGCGGGCTGACCATTCGGGCACTCAGGCACTGCCCGACAGTGGCGGCCCGCCCATAGGGGGCGCTCGGGCGCCGCCCCCCCAAGCTGTGGAAGGAAAAAAAAATTTTTTTTTTTTTTTTTTTTTAAATGTCACTTTAAGAGTGACCAGGCGCCGGACATGCGGCGGTCTATGGGAAGCTTCCCAGCCTGCAATCAGCTGATCGCAGGCTGGGAAGCTGATTTGCCCGTGTTTAGGGCGTGTGCAGGGCGCAAGCTGTGCGCCCGCACACACTCCCACTTCATTTGATTTGCTAGCATGTCCGCTAGCTATCATGGGATTGGCAGGACCGGAGCAGAGGTCAGTGGGCGGATCGTCACATGACTTTCGGCGGCATCTCTCTGTAGCGTGTGGGGGCATTATTGAGGAGCGGCGCCAAGAAGGTAAGTGTTACTTCCCGTCTCCATCCCCCGCATCAGCACTCCCGAGTCCCGCCGCCGCTAGTACTGCCAGCCAGCTCCGCCACCACCAGCATAGCTGTGTTTGTGGCCAACCGTGAGCTCTCTTCCAGCAGCGGCACATTGAGATGGAGGGGGGAATTTCAAGCACGCACTGTGCTCCGGACTGGTGAGTGCTGTGGCGGCAGGACTCTGAGTGAATTGCGGGGGGAGGCCGCTGCTGGATTGTAGCTGAGAGCCCACGGCCAACACAAACACAGGTATGCGGCGCTGCGAGGGGAGAGGAGGGGGGGGGGATTCCAGCAGCATACCTGTGTTTGTGTTGGCCGTGGGCTCTCAGCTACAATCCAGCAGCGGCCCCCCCCCTCCCCCCGCAGTTCACTCAGAGTCCTGCCGCCACAGCACTGATATTCACTCAGCTAATGGGATCTCTAAAGGGGGGGGGGGGGGGGGGGCTGCTAATGTTAAGGGACTCACCCCCCAGCCCCCAGGCACTCATCCCACCCCCCCCCCAGGCACTCATCCCACCATCCCTCCCCCCAGGCACTCATCCCACCATCCCTCCCGGGCACTCATCCCACCATCCCCCCCCGGGCACTCATCCCACCATCCCTCCCCCCAGGCACTCATCCCACCATCCCTCCCCCCGGGCACTCATCCCACCATCCCTCCCCCCTGGGCACTCATCCCACCATCCCTCCCCCCGGCACTCATCCCACCATCCCCCCCGGGCACTCATCCCACCATCCCTCCCCCCAGGCACTCATCCCACCATCCCCCCCGGGCACTCATCCCACCATCCCTCCCCCCTGGGCACTCATCCCACCATCCCTCCCCCCAGGCACTCATCCCACCACCCCCCCCCCCGGGCACTCATCCCACCATCCCTCCCCCCGGCACTCATCCCACCATCCCCCCCGGGCACTCATCCCACCATCCCTCCCCCCAGGCACTCATCCCACCATCCCCCCCCCCGGGCACTCATCCCACCATCCCTCCCCCCCGGGCACTCATCCCACCACCCCCCCCCGGGCACTCATCCCACCATCCCTCCCCCCGGCACTCATCCCACCATCCCCCCCGGGCACTCATCCCACCATCCCTCCCCCCAGGCACTCATCCCACCATCCCCCCCCCCAGGCACTCATCCCACCACCCCCCCCCCCCGGGCACTCATCCCACCATCCCTCCCCCCGGCACTCATCCCACCATCCCCCCCGGGCACTCATCCCACCATCCCTCCCCCCAGGCACTCATCCCACCACCCCCCCCCGGGCACTCATCCCACCACCCCCCCCCCCGGCACTCATCCCACCATCCCCCCCGGGCACTCATCCCACCATCCCCCCCCCCAGGCACTCATCCCACCATCCCCCCCCCCGGGCACTCATCCCACCCCCCCCCCCCCCCGGGCACTCATCCCACCACCCCCCCCGGGCACTCATCCCACCATCCCTCCCCCCAGGCACTCATCCCACCATCCCTCCCCCCAGGCACTCATCCCACCATCCCCCCCCGGGCACTCATCCCACCATCCCCCCGGGCACTCATCCCACCATCCCTCCCCCCCCGGCACTCATCCCACCATCCCCCCCGGGCACTCATCCCACCATCCCTCCCCCCAGGCACTCATCCCACCACCCCCCCCGGGCACTCATCCCACCATCCCTCCCCCCCGGCACTCATCCCACCATCCCTCCCCCCGGGTACTCATCCCACCATCCCTCCCCCCAGGCACTCATCCCACCATCCCCCCCGGGCACTCATCCCACCATGCCTCCCCCCAGGCACTCATCCCACCATCCCCCCCCGGGCACTCATCCCACCACCCCCCCGGGCACTCATCCCACCATCCCTCCCCCGGGCACTCATCTCACCATCCCCCCCCGGGCACTCATCCCACCACCCCCCCCCGGGCACTCATCCCACCCCCCCCCCCCCCAGGCACTCATCCCACCACCCCCCCGGGCACTCATCCCACCATCCCTCCCCCCCAGTGGCGGTTCGTCCATAGAGGGCGCTGGAGCGCCGCCCCCTCTGGCTCTCACCGCCACTGAGTGAAATAACATAGATTCATCCATTGCACGAATCTATGTTATTTTCGCCGCTGCCGCTTTTATTCAGATGGTCGGCGCTCAATGTCCGGCCATCTGAATAACGCCAGCTGGTTGGCTGTAGGGAAATGTCTATCAAAGCCAACAGCTCTGATAGGCTTTCCCAATACAGCCCTCGGGTCCCGGAAGCTTATTCTCGGAGCGCACAGACTGTACGCCCCTTGAATAAGATGACAGGCGCCTCAGCCAATCAGGTTGGCCGGTTCTGGCTACCAGTAACCTGATTGACTTAGACGCCTGTCAGTCATCGAGGGCGGGAGAAGACATCGTGGGACGTGGATGCCTGACTCCAGTAACGGTAAGTGCCGGGCCGGGGGGGAAGAAAGCAATTTACAGGGCACAGTGGGGACAATTGGCACAGCGGCGACCATTAAAGGGCACAGTGGTGACAATGTATGGCACAGTGGTGACAATGTATGGCACAGTGGCTGCGTTTAATGGCATGGCACAGTGGTGACAATGGATGGCACAGTGACTGCGTTTAATGGCATGGCACAGTGGTGCAAATTGATGGCACAGTGACTGCATTTGATGGCATGGCACAGTGACTGCGTTTAATGGCATGGCACAGTGACTGCGTTTAATGGCATGGCACAGTGGTGCGAATTGATGGCACAGTGGCTGCATTTGATGGCATGGCACAGTGGTGCAAACTGATGGCACAGTGGCTGCATTTGATGGCATGGCACAGTGGTGCAAATTGATGGCACAGTGGCTGCGTTTGATGGCATGTAACAGTGGTGCAAATTGATGGCACAGTGACTGCGTTTAATGGCATGGCACAGTGACTGCGTTTAATGGCATGGCACAGTGGTGCAAATTGATGGCACAGTGACTGCGTTTAATGGCATGGCACAGTGGTGCAAATTGATGGCACAGTGACTGCGTTTAATGGCATGGCACAGTGACTGCGTTTAATGGCATGGCACAGTGGTGCGAATTGATGGCACAGTGGCTGCATTTGATGGCATGGCACAGTGGTGCAAATTGATGGCACAGTGGCTGCGTTTGATGGCATGTAACAGTGGCTGCGTTTGATGGCATGTAACAGTGGCTGCGTTTGGGCACAGTGAGACTGCAATTTTTTTTTTCCTTTGCGCCCCCCCAAATATTTTGAGCACCAGCCGCCACTGCTGCCCGAGGGCCCCATGCCACTAGGGGGCCCCATCAGGTTTCCAGCCTCAGTAAAACCAGGGACTGTATGTAAAAAGCTGTGTTTTATTTTTAAATCCCAAGATTATAGCTGCCCCGCCTCTCCAGTACATTTTCAGTGTGTGTATGTATATTCTGTGTGTGTGTATACTGTGAGTCTGTGTGTGTATACTGTGTGGCCCCATAATCTATTGTGTAGTATGGTTAATCCGCGCTATCCCCAATCACTAGTTATTTTGTTACATACATACACATTTATACTCGCTTTTAATGTGATTTGTCAGGTTGCGCATTATTTTTACTTTATTTTAACCCCATAATCTATTGCCTGGGGGCCCCATAATCTCCTATTGCATGGGGGCCCCATGAGTTGTCAGTCCGCCCCTGTCACTAACCCTTATATGTATTAGAAATAAATCTTAAAATATGAAATGACTAATTGCAACGAGGGTTTGTGCTTCCCAAAACTGGTGCTGAAATGTGGAAATGAGATGCAGGAATATGCGATAATGTATGTAGGATTAAACCTACTAACCACGCGATTATGAATCATAATTACTACTGTGAAAACCATTTACATACCTGAAGTACCACATGCTGCCAGACCTACAGGGTGTCTGCTGTGACTAGCATATATTAAAAATATAAAGTTTTTTTTTTTTTTTAGATGATTATAACATAAAATAATAAATCCATGGATGCCAAGATGTGTAATTCAAATACTGCACCTAAAATGCAGAATCAGCTGTTTTTTTGTTCTTGGCTGTAACCAGGGGTCAAGTCCTGGGGAAAAAAGTGTGGGAACTCCCACCCAAGATCCACCCCCCCCACCAGAAAAAAAAAATGATACGCTTAGATGCATAATTTCTAAACCGCATGTTTTTTTTTCTTCGATCCACTGTACCTTAGTAATCCTTTATGTTACTGGCTGTTTCCTGTTATCGCGGGATTTAAAAAGCACTTTAAGCAAGTTCTTTATAAATCCCGCCATAACTCGCGGCAGACCTCCACAATGTCTCCTGGGAACAATGACAAAAGCTCCCAGAAGACATTGCGCCAAGTGACGGAATACCCGCACACTACCCAATGAATCTATATACAGGAAGTTGCCAGTGACATAAAGGATTACTAAGGTTGGCCTGCCCCTGACAGTGACTCGAGCTGGGCATCGCCGCTTAGTGAAGGATTGGCTTGGGCGGCTCGGGCGGCTCGGCTGCTCTAGTCCTGCAAAGGGAACTGCGTTCCTGCTGTGAAAAATGTGCAGGGACCCTGTTCCCACGCGTTCCCGCAGGACTTGAGCCCTGGCTGTAACGGAACAATACATAAACTAAAACAGCATAGTCCTGCTACAAGTTTTTTGGGTGCCAAAAGAGGGGTACCACTGAGGATCCAATCTGGAAGCTTCACAGAGGAGTCTGTCTGAGTCTGAGGGAGACATCCAAGCCCCGGGGACACTGAGTACAGACCTAAGGGAGAAGGATCACAGTGACTGTCGCTGTTGTTAACCACTGGTGCACTGGTTTTAGCCCGGGTTCACGCTTGTGAACGCTGTGATTCAGATAGTAAGCGCACTGCATTCCTATTCAAATCACATGCGATTCTTTGCAGTACGATTTAAGCCCATTCATTTCGGATGGTACCACACTGCACAAAAAAGGCGCAGGCATCTTTTCTTTGCCGCACTGGAATCAGATCACATGGGTGTTCACACCCATGCAATCCGAATCTTGCAATTGCACAACGTTTTGTGATGTGTTTTGGGGTGTCAATCATTTAACATTGCCACCGGTGGCAGATCGCATAAAGGAAGTGCAATTTCAATGCGGTGTGGTAAACGCTCAGGATTCGCCATGTTTCCCTGCACCCCATATATGTGAATCAGGGGTTAAGGCGTCCTGGTTTGGAACAATAATGGTGTCCCAGTGTTGTCCACATAATCCTCCTGTCCAAAGAACTTTGTTAGGCCCCTTTCACACAGGCTCCTCCGCTAAACAGAATCTGCTGCTCCCACAGCTCCCTAACCCCCCCTAAGCTAATCTGCAATAAACTTTTAAAATGCCAACCCCTAGTTTTATGAGCAAGAAGATTGAAAATCGATGTTTGCCTGGCTTCCTCTATACAAAGGGAAAATAACCTGGGACACAACTCAGTAGCCCTTGCGGAGCTAGTGCTACAATTATATCATAGTATGTAATTTTTTTGTTGTTGGGTTTGGATACACTTTAAAGTCAACCTGTCAAAATAACTTTTTAGCCAAGAAGAAAAAGGGAGTGCCAGGTTTTGCTCCAAGCCAATAAATGTTATGCTGAATCTAATAAACCTTATCACTAAGAAGGTAAACATAATGCACTAATGCACTCTTCTCAAAATATAAATCATTTCATTACTCTCAACCTTTGTTGGAAATCACCTTGATATATGCTAATTATATGATTGTCTCTTGTTGCATCAGCTCTCAGGTGTCTGGGCATCCCTACCAGAGTCATTACAAATTTCAACTCCGCCCATAACACAGATGGAAACATGGTCATAGACATGCACTATGACACAGACGGGAAGTTCTTGGAACTCTCTGATGACAGCATTTGGTAAGTTGTGTTTTACAGTAAACGATAGAGTGACCTAAGTAGGAAACATACAACATGTGTGATCGCAGAAGTCAGTTATTTTTATAAAGTTTATTATACATAAATTATACATTGTAAATACTGTATTTATCGGCATATAACACGCACAGGCGTATAACACGCACCCTAACTTTAAGAGGGAGGTTTCAGGAAAGAAACTTTCCACCGCCCCCTGCGTATAACACGCAGGCACAGTTTACCCTCTATTTTCAGGGTAAAAAAGTGAGTTATACGCCAATGAATACAGTATATACACTGTATGTTTACAGTGTATAACTTATGTTTATTGAACAAAGTAAGTTAAGTGTAGTAAGAAAGCAAATATAAATGTTGCATGAGAAACTCTGCACAAATATGGTATTCATTATTATTACATCCCTGCATGCCCCCCCTCCCCCTGGAAAGTATAACGTTTTTTTTATAAAGGTTTTTTTTTTTCACTCTTTTGCTAAGGGCTGGTTCACACTGGTGCAACAAGTGTTTCGATTTCAAGAGCACAAGTCACATGAAATGTCAAAATCAATGGTTCCCTATAAGAGCCATCTTAACTGGTCTGTCAGACTTCTGACCCATTTCAGCCCATAAAATTGAAAGGAAGTAGCATTCAAGTCGGATCAGCATCTTAACTGTTTCAACTTGTGACATGCGACTTGTGTCCATCTGTCACAGTATTTATGCTCATCTGTTATAGATATTACCCCCCTTTTCCCCTTACATTCTGGACGGCACAGAAAAGGGAATGTGGGAAAATTTATAAAAATGTAACTCCTCTTTCTAATCCTGGAAGCATCTGTGTTTTTAAAATGGCATAGTCGTGAAGATGTAAGACTTGTCCAGACTCTGGTAGATGGCAAAATCTCCCCGCTGAACTCTTGGGGTTTAGAGTTTAGGACTAAATGGATGCAATATCAACAACTTCAAACATATATTACATTTTTGACACAACATTTTCCATTAGACAGACCATTAACAGAATTTGAACAATTAATATTACAAGAACAAAGACCAACTCATGTCCTATCCACCATCTATAAATATTTGCTTCCTAAAAATTTAGGTGAAGAATTAACATATTTAACTAAATGGGAAGAATAACTAGAGACAACAATTCCCAGTACCAATTGGGAAAAGTCGTTCCTTTTAACACATAAATTGTCCTTATCGGCCAGACATCAGGAAAGAAACAATACAATTTTAGCAAGATGGTACCAGTGTCAAGTAGATATGCACAAAATCAATGTTGAGAATGAGGAGAGAGGTTGGAGATATCCTAATGCAAGTGGCACAATGTCGCACATATGGTATTACTGTTTTTTCATTTTGGTCCAAGATTTTTTGTATATATCGGTAAAAATTACAGACTCTACCATGCAACCAGATATACTTATGTCTGTGCTATCAATTATTCCTGGATCAATAAAATCTATTCAAAAAGATATTCTAGGACATATGGTCATAGCCCGTAACCGACGGAAAATTATAGGTCCCTTCATGGTAGAATGGGTGTGTTAGATGAGCGAGATGCAGTCCTTGGTGCAGAAGATGGTTTTAAAAAAAAACAAAAAACTTAAGGACATTGCAAAAATGGGAAGATTTCCGAACGTCTTTAATATTATCAAAATATTTATAGTGTAACTTGACTTAGTTTTGTGTTGGTTCGGTTTGTTCGTCTTTAGAGTGTTAATTTGTAAGTCTTGGTCCACATGTGTGTGTAGAAGAAACTTGATATTAATTTTAGGATGTGGTCAACAATGCCTGAGGTTAGGATCAAGATAATTTTAATAAATATTACTTGAAATATAGGTATAATTATTGACATATAAATGGGTTAGAGATACCCTATTTAGGCATGTAGGGAAACATACTTTTTTATGGGTATATATTTAGATTGAGAGAATGAATTTCTTGATAGGGGAGGTCTTTGAAACTGAGACATAACCTTAAAATACATTGAATTATAAGAAACTGTCCCACTGTTGGACTTTAATTGGGTAATGTAAAATGGACAAAGGAAAGGGATATCTATAACATAATATGTTTATTGTATGAAATGCCCATTTATTTTTTGTCAAATTTCTTGTATGTATGTTGTTTGAAATGAAAACATAAAAAAAAAAAATGTAACTCAAAATCTTGATCAATCTACGCTAATAAAGGAGACATTCCAAATTTTAGGATTGGTGAGTGTCAACGTGTTCTAAATTCTCTTTACAATGCAGGAACTTTCATGTGTGGAATGAATCCTGGTTCTTAAGACGAGACCTTGGCCTTTATTACAGTGGCTGGCAAGTTCTGGATTCAACACCACAGGAACAAAGCCAAGGTAAGAAAGATGTGATGAGGTGGACAGCTTTACTATCAAAGCTTTATTCTATTCTTTCTATAAAACTCGACCCCAGCAGTTACAAAAACAAACTTCTCTTTGCTTTTGTACTGTGAGGTGCTCAGGTAATGATGTTTGGGTACTAGTGTGCAGTCGTTGTATTAAATCTAGGCCAGTGCACCTGTGGGCAAGGCTAGCAATTAAGCTGTGGCTTACAGAGTACAGACAAGACAATAGGTTTGATTTACTAAAACTGAAGATATCTGGTGCAGCTGCACGTGGTAGTCAATCAGCTTCTAACATCAGCTTGTTCATTTAAGCTTTGAAAAAAATTGTTGAAGAGCCACTTCCTGTTTTGGTGACGTCACATTAATGACATTTTTGACTTTTGGTGGTTTCCCTGCCGGTTTAAGAAAGTGGGTATTCTCCAATTGTTCTTGGCTTTTTTAGGCCGAAATGGAAGCTGATTGGTTTCTATGCACAGCTGCACCAGATTTTTTACTAGTAAATCAACCCCACTATCTTTCCTGATTTTGTATTTATCGAATGAATAGTCAGTACTGTAGTTACAACAATGTGCTTAGTTTCGTTGCACTGTGGACAGTAAGGCACCTTTGGACATCCATTGCAATCCCATGCAAGACTTACATATGGCAGGGTGCTTGTGGAATGCTTCTTCAGGCATGTACCCTTGAGGTTAGCTAGCTGGGCACAAGGCCCTTCCCCAACGCCAGAGGTCTCCAAGAGCATAGTTGCCAACATTGCAAAAAATAAATCCGGGACACTTTTTGGCATGTAGGCGGAGACTTGCTATAATTAGGGGGCGTGACATTCGTTTAAATCAGAGTCCCCTCCACACTTGTGTCATCAGAGCCCCTCTACACTTGTGCCCCCCCCCCGCACATTCCTTTCCCCACTATCGCCTGCTATAGATCTGTGTGAAAAGCTTACCGGCCAAGTTGGAAGCCCCGCGAATCCCGCAACTCGACCTGAGTCCGTACCTGCACTAAGTCTGATGACTCTGCAGGCCGGATAAAAGCACATAGCGGGCCGGATGATCAATCGTACCTCTGGGACCCATGAACTTTGCAGACCCATGAACTAGGTGGCGGCAGCGGCGGGTAGAGGAAGATCGCATCCCATCCACATGTTCAGTGGATATCGGGGAGGGGCCGCCAAAAGAGAGAAGCCGATTGGCTGCCCCTCTCCTCTACACTGAACACAAGAGGACTATAGGAAACAACACAGTGGCGGCGGCGGCCATTTTGGTGTACCTGTTGCCGTTTTTTGGCAAAAACATTTTTGAATTTCCCGGGACAAAGTCTCGGGAAAAAAAATCGGGACAAAAACAATCCAGGACAAGGGTTCTAAATCCATGAATGTCCCGGGAAATCCGGGACTGTTGGCAACTATGCAATAGGTATTTAGGACCATCCCTTATCTATCTCTCCTCCTCAGGAACCTTGCTGTAGGTTTTCTCTACTTTTAACAAACAGGTGTCTGTACCTATCTATATAATTTCCACACTCTGGGCATGCCTAAATGACCCATCAGAGGTTATATATAGCCTCTCTGAATCCAAAATGGCTGCCCACATCTCTGGAGAGCTTTGGGTTCAATCAGACACGTGTTTCTACATGTAAGCTGCCTGGAGCCAAATGCAGAGAACGTCACTGCTCTGAAAGGTTCCTGTAGTGCCAGAGGTAAACAACAATCATTTGATCACTGTGTTTATTTCTGGCAGCTAATGCCACGTACACACCATCACTTTATGTGATGAAAAAAAACAAAGTTTTTAAAAACGTCAATTAAAATGACCGTGTGTGGGGAAAACGTTGTTTTATGTTATGTGAAAAACGACAAAAAAAAAATTGAAGCATGCTTCAATTTTTTGTGTCGTTTTTAAAAACGTTGTTTTTTGTGTCAATTAAAATGACCGTGTGTAGGCTAAAACGACATTTAAAACAACGTTTTTAAACCCGCGCATGCTCAGAAGCAAGTTAGGACGCGAGTTTGAATGAAACAGAGTGCCATTGTACGTGCTGAACGTAACCGCGCTTTGCTAGAGCTTTTGGAAAAAATGATGGTGTGTATGCTACATCGTTTTTGAAAATGCAGTTTGAATGAAGTGAATGAAGTTTTTTTATCATCACATAAACGTTGTTTTTTTCTATCACAAAAAACGACCGTCTGTACGCGGCATAAGAAGTGCATGAGTGAACTGTGGATCGGACACAGTGACAACTGCACAATACTCTTCTAGATTTGATTCCCTTATGGTGGGCATATAACAGATTGGGTTTACAGGAAGTAGGCTGAATGATGTTGGCCATCATTCAGTTTGGAAGACTGGTGACATCTAGTGGCGACAAGGAAATACAGCAGAAATGTAATCTGGTCCTGGATTAAAGGTGCATATTGCAAAGAAAAAGCCTCCTGTAAACTCCAAATTGGTCTGGTGAGACCTTATAATTGTCCCCGTGCCAGCACTTGGGCATCCCAAGCATTTCCTGTTCTGGAGGTGTGATGACAAGGAAGAAATTTGTTTTGCCAATAAGAAAAAAAATCAAAAACAGAGGTTCTAGCCACCTTCACGTTGTTCTAAACTTTGAATAAAATGTTTTAATTCAAGGTGGTCTTTAACCATGAACAATACACACATACATTTAACTAAAATACAATGAAGTCAGGGGACATGTTGTTACCAATTTTCAATAGGTTCTCTCCACTCTTGAAGCAATCTTTTGAAATATGAGGGAACTCCTTAAAAAAGACAAAACTTCCACAAAAATTATAGCAAAAGGAAAGGTATTCATTTATCAGACAATAATTCCTAAAGGATACTTTTAGCCTCCTCAACCACATCTTCTGTTGAATATTTCACATAGTAATGGTGGTACAGTGTAAATTATCAGCTGTAGCACCACCTGCTGAGTTTATTTTGCATTGCGGATCGATAGTTTAGTCCATCGGGGAAGATGCTGTACAGAGGTTTGTTTTAAACCTTGCTTGTCCTAAATATTTGGACTTCTATATACCAAGCCATGTAAACAGCTGTTTTTGGGTGGGAAAAGGCATTTGGAAACCTTCTTTAATGAATTTCCTATTTTACATATACAGTACATCTCAGAACCCGTTCTGAAACCTTTATTCAATAAGAAAAGATAAAAGACTTAAACCATCAAGGTATATTGATTGTTATTTTCCATATTCTGCACTCCTGCAATCTGAGCCAATGAGAGCTGAAAATGGCTAAAATCCTATTATCATTGAGAAATAACAAACATGATATAGCCTAATTAATTGAGCCCAAAGTTTGCAAATTATTAAGGGATGCCGCTCATGGTGCTATGGTGGGTGCATTCCTGGCAATGGTGGGTGCATTTCTGGCAATGGTGGGTGCTGCATTCCTGGCAATGGTGGGTGCTGCATTCCTGGCAATGGTGGGTGCTGCATTCCTGGCAATTGGGGGTGCTGCATTCATGGCAATGGTGGATCTGCAGATGGGCATTTGTGAGGTTGCAGATGGACACTGACCCTTATTTTGCTTCACAGTTCTTTATTTAATTTTTTTCCCTGAAACTTTGCTCTTAAAGTGAAGGTGCGTGTTATACGCCAATACGGTATATCCAAATAATAAGCCTGAGCTTATCTCTTTACTCACACACAGCCACAAAGGCAAGATAATTCTTGTTGGGCCGTGTATTAGTGCTCCAAGTCACTTAGACCGAATTTTAATGGTTCAACGAATGTCACGCATGTTCACTTCATCAAATCTGGACCTCTTTGAAAAAAGTTTGGACACCCCTGATCTAAGAAGTTCAAAATCTTAATAGTGACTCAAGCAGAGTAGACATGAACCACTCCACCATCGAATAAGACTGACTGCTCTGGCTGAGTTACATTTGGCATCATTTGGAAGTTTTGCTTTGTTTAAAAGCCAAAAAAATGTATATTTAGAAAAAAAATCAACATAACACACAATCTACAAAATTCACATACATACAGTGTATTTTGTTAATCTATAATAAAAATAAGCAATTAACAATTAAAGCATCAAAACTTAAAAAAAATTACTCTGACCATGTTATCTTGGAACTACATGAAAAGAGCTTTACTGTATACGTACAGTACGTTTTATAATAAATCTATGTTAATTATATAACTAGGATACTGTACATAAAGTACAATAGAAAGTTTGAAGTCATTGCCTTTCCTGGCAAAAAAAAAAAAAAAAAAAAAACGCTCCTGGCTTCCTGCAGTTCTCCTTATATAATAGGCAATCTAAACTCCAACATGACCCAATTTCTAGGCTTTATTTAACCAATACCCAAAGGAACTTGAGAATTTGTCCTTGAAAGGTAAATATAACAGCTATTCTATTTTCTCCTCATCCAATACAACAAAGCTGTATGTTAACATTCACGTAAAGGTCCATTTAAATGAATTATTTAAAATGCATTTTATGAATAAATAAATAAATAAATTGTACCTCCAAGATGGTAGACCTATATACAAGGTGTACATCTAAAATATGTAGAGTACTGGAGTATCCAACACATTGATAAGTAGAAAAGAAAAACAAAGTAAAATTTCTGTCTTTCAGGAGTACATCGGTGTGGACCAACATCTGTGATTGCGGTGAAAGAAGGAGATATACACCTGAGTTTCGATACTCCTTTTGTGTTTGCTGAGGTTAACGCTGACCGAGCTACATGGGTTGTTCAGAAGGATGGAACTAAAGAAAGAGCCCACAGTGATAGTAAATATATTGGCCAAAGCATCAGCACCAAGGCAGTGGGAAATGACTCCCGGGTGGATGTTACACTCAACTACAAATATCCAGAAGGTAAGATACAAATTGGAAGACTAGTAGTGGGCTAGAGTAGAAAGTGTATCTCATTTTAAAGTGTATCTTTCCTAAAATGTAATGCCTTGCATAATATATATCATGATTTCGAACCAACCACTCACATAACTGTAACCACAACAATGACTTGTGATGTGATGCTCAAGTGGGCTATTTTAAGGCTTTTTTTTAGCCAGGCTTTTGCTGATAAATGCCCTTAAAAGGAATTTAAATAAAAGCTATAAAAGCTACAAATGCTGACATCGATGTGAAGACAAGTTTTTGACAATTCCTTTATTAACCACCTCCTTCCTAGGCCTATTCTGACACTTCACTCCTACATGTAAAAGTCTACTTTTTTTTGCTAGAAAATTACTTAGCCCCCCAAACATTATATATATATATATATATATATATATATATATATATATATATATTTGAATAAAAATATATATTTGAGTATATTTGAATAAAAATGGTGGGTGTTTCAATATTTTATGTCACACGGTATTTGCACAGCAGTTTTTCAAACACATTTTATTCAAATATATATATATATATATATATATATATATATATATATATATATATATATATATATATATATATATATATATATATATATATATATATATATATATATATTTGAATAACATGTGTTTGAAAAACTGCTGTGCAAATACCGTGTGACATAAAATATTGAAACACCCACCATTTTATGTCACACGGTATTTGCACAGCAGTTTTTCAAACACATTTTTTGGGGAACAGTAAAGTTAGCCCAAATTTTTTTATATAACGTAAAATATGATGTTATGCCGAGTAAACAGATACCTAACATGTCACGCTTTAAAATTCCGTCTGCCTGTGGAATGGCGGAAAACTGCGGTACTTAAAAAGCTCCATAGGTGACGCTTTAAACACCTTTATAGGCTACCCGTTTAGAGTGCTAGAATTATTGTCTTGCTCTGACGTTCCGTGACAATACCTCACATGTATGGTGAAAATCACCGTTTACCTATACAGTACATGCAAGAGTAACGCATGCATTTGCATGTGCGCGTAAGCACGGTGAGACGTGGGTGCTTAAATTTTTTTTTAATGTCTTTATTTATTTTATACATTTTTTTTTTACACACACTGTTTTTGAATTGTCAGACTCTGTTTTTTTCTGACTGCGACGCTGTTATTCATTTTTTTTTTTTATCGTTTTTACATTTCTGTCAGCATCAGTCCTCAATTTAAAGTGCACCAAACACCACTTTTAATTAAATAAAGTGCATCCAATTACACATTTCCCAGTATCTATTAAATTTGGGTAATAACCCCCCCCCCATCATGTTTGTGAGGTCAACAAAGGAAGGAAGATGTTCCCATGCCACTATGAGGGGGACAGCAGTGTCTGATCCCCACAATCAAAGGTGGATGTGGTCCATCCTCAGGCAGGGCAAGCTATTCTCTGTTTAGTGATGTTGTTCGTGCCATACAGCCACAGCATTCAGAGGAGGTGGTGAACTGGCTTACCAAACCATTCTCATCCTCCTCATCCTTTATCAACCAAGCAGAGACTAGTGTGCAGTCCACTGCAGCTGCCAGAGTGGCTTATTCTGCCTCTTTGTTTACAGCTACTCCTGCCATAGCCCCAGCATCATGCATGGAAGAGTCAGCTGAATTTTTTAAACACAGCGTCAGCTACTTGCTTCTTGAGGATTCACAGACATTTCTTCATTCTGATGTTGGCACTGAGGTTGAAGAAGGGAGTAACATGAGCCTACAAAGGGGGGAGAACACTAATTAACAACAAATTGGCAATCATGCTCCCCTATGAACTTGGGCCTGAGTGTACTATAATATGCCTTTTTCACATAGGGCTTGCTTACTGTGGTGCAAAACTTTGTTATTTCCATCCAAAGTCTGCCAAAGGGACACCATCATTTACCCAACAAAATCTCTAATCTTGCTCCAGGTGTACTGAATTGTGGCCTCATCATACAGACTGGCTCCCCAAGCCATTGTTTACAAAAAGAAAGCTTGCAGGGAAAATCTATTTAAATGTCATTTTATTTTCTTTATATATGTCATTTTTGTTGCAGCCGGTTTTATACAGGGTACAGAAGCCCCACTTTACAGGTAGACTAAGGGGACACCCCCCCCATGCACTATATTCAAAGACATTTTTAATTAACAATTTTTAACACAACATAGCACAACATCAGCGACCCGCTCCCAATATGATTGGACACAGCGGGAGCCAATCAGCGGGACTCACCAATCGATCCTGAGGCAGACAGAATGGTGGTCTGCTTAGGTAAACAAGGCAGATTACTGTTCTGTCACAGGGGAAAATTTAGATCTTGTGTTCCTGCTAAGCACTTCCGGAGCTGAAGTGGTTAAGCATCATTATAATCACTGCTCCTTTAAAAATTATCTTTTGAAAAAAAAAATTTGCATTGATTCATGTCCCCCAGGGCAGTACCCCCATATCTTTTATATGGCCAATGACTTGCATATAAGCCTTCAAAATGGGCACTTTTGATTTTTTAAGTTCGAGTCCTATAGACTTTAATAGGGTTAACCCTTGCGCAAACCGAACTGGGGTATATTCGGCCCAACTCTACTGCCAGTTCTACTGACATTAACTGACAATTAACTAACCCTGCCACTAACTGCCACTAACTTCCATTAACTGATATTTACACTGCCACTAACAGTGACACATACACTGCAAATGGATTATACAGTAGCTCAAGTTCTGAATTATTTTCAAAGAGGCCATTCACATGGAGTTTGTATGTTTCCCCCATGTTTATGTTGGGTATTACAGTTTTCTCCCACAGCCTCAAATCATATTTTTGGACTTCTCCCAAAATTGGTTTCAATGTGCATGAGTGCATTTAAATTAATGTGATAGGTTCTCTGTACTCTGTAAAGAGTTGTTTAATTTGGTGGCCACTATATAAGTATGGGACATTGTGTTTTCTTGTGCCGTTTCCATCAGTGGCCATTTGCCAATGTCTGCTGTCAAGTGTGTGCACTTGTAATTTTTGGGGTTTTATAAGGAATAACATAACATATTTCCCTGTAATAAATTAAACAATTCTGTAAAATGTGTCAATGTATATGGCTTTAATATTTTAATTCATTAAAACATTGCAAAAGCATATTTAAAAAAACATGTTTTTGTATGTTCTTTAAAACAGGCTCTCCACAAGAAAGGCAAGTGTTTGAGAAGGCCAGCAGGAGCATGCCTAATTATGTACCACCAAAAGAAAATGTAAGCCCAGAACCCAATAATATGATGAACAGAAATAGCTCCCCAATGCGATCATCAACTCCTACACCCATTTCTGATCTCAACGGAAGATCTTCATCCCCTTCACCATCCTCAGGTCGTACAGTGCAACCACGAAGTGAATACCGGTCAGCATCTCCATCACCAAGTTTACCAGCTGCAGAAAGGGGAAGATCATCAACACCTACAAGGTACTTAGGTCGTCCATCAACTGTCCAGCCTTCAGAAAATGAATACCTGCCAGCAATTGCAAGACCAGCATCACCTGCTCTGTTCTCAGGTCGTTCAGTTCAACCACGTTCAGGAAATGAATACCGGGCTGCATCGCCTTCACCAGTTGCTGAAAGGGGAAGATCATCATCACCTGTGCCTTTCTCAGGTCTACCATCATCTGTTCAGCCTTCGGGAACTGAATTCCGGCCTGGATCACCTTTATTGGTTTCACCAATTGCAAGACCATCATCACCTGCACTGTTCTCTGGTCGTTCATCCCCTACACCACTTTCAGGAAGCAGATACCGGCCTGCATCACCATCACCAAACTTCCCAGTTGTAGCAAGCGGAAGGTCATCTTCACCTGTGTCTTTCTCAGGTCGTCCATCATCTGCCCAGCCATCAGGGATTGGATACAGGCCTGCATCACCCTCACCAAATTTAATGGCTGCACCAACTGGAAGACCATTATCACCTGCTTTAGGTACAGGTCATGCATCCCCTGTCCCTCCTCCAGGAATTGGATATCGGCCTGCATCACCTTCACCAGCTGCTCTAACTGGAAGACCATCATCGCCTTCTCTGTTCTCTGGATATCCGTCACATGCATCAAATTCAGTAAATGCTTACAGGCCTGCACCTCGTACTTCAGGTGTACCCCAACCTTCTTCTTCTGCATCTCCAGGGACTGATGTTGCTGGGAAATTTAGACTCCTCAGCCCCCTAGTGGTGGGAGATGACATTAACCTGCTTCTGGATCTTAAAAATCTTACACCTTATCACAGACCAGTAAAGGTTATGCTTAGCGCTTCTGCTGTTCTCTATACTGGAAAACGAATGAATGACATCTTCACAGATCAGAAGTCTCTGATTATCAGCCCAAACCAAGGTACGTCAAGTAGCATTCTATTGCATTAAATGTAAGCTAGAAGGATGTTCTTGGAATTAAATTAGTGTCAATAAATTCATCTCAACAGACTAGATCGCCAATACTCATATACCTTACTAGCTCCATAATTTAATTATATACACCATTACTGTTTTAATCATTTTAATGCTCAATAGTGGCCACGTTCCTGTGGTAGTAAGTTGGTTTAATTCTTCTAAGCATCACTGATTTATATAGCTTTATCACACAAATTTTAAGCTCTAAAAATTCCATCACAGCTATTTTTTTATTAGGTAAACTGTTCACGTGTTACTAGAACATGCAATACTAGGACTTCAAAAATGGCACTAACCAAAATAATTCTGCCCTGCATAACAATGAGAACAATTTTGATGCCAAATAGAGCAAATTATTGTCATGAAAAATGTGCTGAAATATCCACAATAAAATCAACTGAATTTATAGAATATACCTTCTGTTTATTACAATCAGTGGCATCACTAGCCCCATGCACATGGGTTGTATGCCTGCATCTTTAACCGCATCCCGCTGGATATGCACATCTATGTGGCCTCTCAGTGGGTGGACTTCAACGCTGAGATGGCTTCATATATGTGGCCCTATGTAAACTCATTACCGTGCTGAGAGCGTGTTCCCTGTATGCTCCCAGCACAGGAACCGGCGGGTACCGGAAAGCTCCCAATGCATACTTTCGATGAGGAGCTTCTTTCTGAACATGTGACCACTGTGACTGCCAATCACAGTGGTCACATGATCGGAATGCCCGCCTCCACCTCCCGGCCTTTAGAACCTCTTAAAGGACCGGAAGGCAACAGCAAGAAGGGGTTAAAGATTATATTACAAATTTAGTTTGTTAAAGCCTAATTCCAGCCTGTGACAAACACAGCAGAGAGAACAGGAGTGCCGGAACTGCATGGGCCAAATTCTCTGCCCGTCCCCACACCCGCTCAGCTCAAAGTGGGAGGGAAGAGAAGGACTCTTAACACCGCAGGCTTCGCTTGTGTAGTTGAGTTACTGACAGCTCACATCCAATATTCCAGGTCAGAACTGGCAAGAATTTGCAGCAGTTTTCTGTAGTGTTTATGTTGCGCCAGTTTCTATTTCACTCTGAAACAGTGTTATCAGTTTAACATGGTGCACAACAATTTAATGGCACAGGAAGCTTAGTTAATTCCACAGATTGTCTGGAGTTCAAACCCGTCTCCATTGTACTAAAAACATGTTTTTGTCTGTGTCCCCGTTGAAGATATTTCAAGAGGGATATCAGGGGATGAGCAAAGCCTCCCCAACAGAGACACAGATGGACAAATAAACTGAGACTCTGATGCTTCCCCACTCTATTCAAAATAAAATAAAATAATTTGGTTGGAGTTGAGCTTTAAAGTGTTACTAAACCCAGAACCTGCATTCACTATATCTGGTCTCCCACAGTACACAGAACATGGAAATACAATTATTTTAGTAAATATAAACTGCTAAATACCTTTTATCATTAGCAGTATATAACAGTATTGTGACTTCTATTAGTGTCCGGCCGAGCACTGGTTAAAGCTTGTAGGGAGTTTTTTCATTCTTCTCTGACCTATGAGGCTGCAGGGCCCCTGAACCTCTCTGTCTGGACAGTGCTGAGTGGCCCTGTGCTGCTCACATGCACTCTCCCAAGAAAAAAAAACTCTCTAGCAATGCACACCAAACTGAGCATGTGCAGAGTGCCCTTACGGCTCTGTACTATTGGGAGATGAATTGGGGACAGTGGAAGAAAGGGGAGGATCAGAGAAGAGACAATGAAGAGAATTAATCCCTTAGGTCCCACAGTGAGTATAATAAGCATGCTTTACTGCATACAGTATACAGACTGATTTTACTGTTGTGGGTTTAGTAACACTTAAAGCACTACTGAGCAGGAGCTTACATATAGGTTGTGTGTCCCTGTTAGAACCAAATCTCCAGTGCACTGTGCAGAGTGAAGGACATCTTCAAACATTTTCCCTCATCTCTGCATGTTTTCTTTTAAATAACTGACCAAAGTGTTAAGTTCACACACAGGCGGCATTACTTTGGGGGCGACTCGGCAAGGCGATCTCAAGACGAGTTGAGAGGCAACTTGCAAAATGACTTTTGTATTGAAGTCAGTGCAAATCGCTCCGAGTCGCCCCCAAAGTCGTACAGGAACATTGTACTCATAGTCGTGCGCACAGGGTGTTATGGGTGTGCCCAGGCACACTCTAATCACCCTGTGCAGCACAGATTACCCCTACTGCCCTGGCTCCCCCCTCCTTCCCTCTGCAGTACTACCGCCTTGCCTCCTTTCCTCTCCTGCCGCTGTTGCTGTGGGGATGTTTTAGGATGAGTGAGGAAAGGGGCTGGTAAATATGTATTTATCAGCCCCTTCCCTTTCTGAATGAACATGGTGAGTGATCGGTAGTGTGTGTGTTAAGCTTTTGGGTGCACACCCTAATGCAATAGGCTGCGCACACCTATGCTTGTACTTGCGTCGCTCCTATTAGAACGGTTCAAGTGAATAGAGCGGACCTCGACTGAGTCGCCTGACAGGTCGCCCCTGTGTGAACCGCCTCTTAATATGCTATTGCCATATTAATCCAAATATGACATTTCCAGTGTCCTGGTTTCACTCCACATGCATTGAAGTACAAAGCAGTTGTCTGATGTACCGTATTTATCGCGGTATAACGCGCTCCCGCGTATACCGCGCACCCCTAAAGTGCCCCCGAAATTCCTGTAAAAAAAAATGTTATATGATTGCATCACTTACAGTTTTGGTGTCTTCCCAGCGTCCATCGTCCGGTCCGGCGTCTGTCTGCGGCCTCGATGGTGTCCTCCCGGCTTCTCCTTTGCGCGCCTCACGTCAAGGCTCGGCGTCGCTCGCGCTCACGCTCTGTGACGTTTATGCGTGAGCACGAGCGAAGCCGAGCCAGGCCGAATGTACCCGAGTGTACTGCACTCGGTATATGTCGGCGCAGGATTTCAAACTGAGCGCGGGAAGCGGCTATCGGCGTATATCGCGCACCCACGATTTTCCCCTTATTTTAAGGGGAAAATAGTGCGCGATATACGCCGATAAATACGGTATGTGTTGCACTGCCTTGCCTGTATCATGTACATGTTTGGTACAGAAGTTAATGTTGGGGGCCCCAAAAAATAAATAGACACATCCCTAAAATTCATGTATGCAACATGCATTGACTCGCATTACAAGTTTCATGGCAATACAGTAGGTGTAAATGCCTCCCTAACATAGCTGACTCTGAACAATTTTAACTGCAGTTTTAAAAGTGTCCACCAGGCCACACTGTTTTACTTTATATAAGTTGGGAAAGACTCAGGAGAAAATAAATCAGTCATCTCTATTTTTCTTGTTTTAAGAGACATTTAAAAATACTAACAATAATAAAAAAGTATTAAAAAAAAATTATATATATATATATATATATATATATATATATATATATATATATATATATATATATATATATATATATATATATATATATATATATATACACACACACACTAACAATGCCACATTTAAATTGGTTTTAAAAAATTTGCAGAAATTGATTCTCCTAATTGCGGTCCATATAATGGGATTGGCATGGAATTATGGAAAGACAGATGAGTAACTAAATGCCAGTGCTGATTCTGAACAAGGGTCACACTCATATATCATACAAAAAAAAAAAAAAAATTTAATAAAAAGAAAAAAAAATACAGTATATATATATTTTTTAAATGTTTTAATAATGTGAATATTTTTTAAATGTTTTAATAATGTGAATATTTTTGAATTATATACATAACTGATGTTTTAATAGTATGCCATCAATAATGAGCTAATAACACAAAGAAACAGGAACGTCAGGGAAAGGATACTACAGAATACTATACAATGTAATAATGTGACCAAGAATTGGCTTTTTGAACCATGGGATAAAGGTTGTTTTCAGTTCATGGGCCAGTTCAATGGGATCATGCATAAGAGTATGTAGTTAGTAAGTATGTCGTTTCTGACAGCACACTTATAAAATGGATGTACCGTATATACTCGAGTATAAGATGAGTTTTTCAGCACATTTTTTTGTGCTGAAAATGTCCCCCTCGGCTTATACTTGAGTCACTGTTTTGCGCCTAATTTCCCGGACTTTGGGGACCTGGTACCGGCTGGGCGTAGGTCCTCTGGACCCCAAAATTGGCACATATGTAGTTCTCCTCTACAAGTGTGCAAAGTTTGCTGTCTGGGGGACCTATGGCCGGGGAGCACCGATTTTTCAAAGCCGGGCACACCTTTTATATACTCCCATGTTAAACGTAAGTCTAGTCATGGAAACAGTGAGGCATGGACACAGTGAGGCATGGACACAGTGAGGCATGGACACAGTGAGGCATGGACACAGTGAGGCATGGACACAGTGAGGCATGGACACAGTGAGGCACAGTGAGGCATGGGCACAGTGAGGCATGGGCACAGTGAGGCATGGGCACAGTGAGGCATGGACACAGTGAGTCATGCACATGGACACATTGAGGCAAAGTGAGGCACAGTGAGGCATGCAGATGGACACCCTAGGCTTATACTCGAGTCAATACGTTTTCCCAGTTTTTTTGTGGTAAAATTAGGTGCCTCGGCTTATATTCGGGTCGGCCTATACTAGAGTATATACGGTATGTAGTTTCTGACAGCACACTTATAAAATGGACTCTCTGCTACTTTTTTTTTTATGTTTTGTGATGCTATTCTGAAGGATTTGGAAGGCAAAATTTACATTTTGAACGGAATATTATGTGGTGATACAGTATATTCTTTTTTCTAAGTAAAGAAAATATGTGCTGTGTATGATTGATTCTCTTAAAGAATCCCTTACTGGGAAGAATATTAACTCTAATGAAAGTCTAAAGAGTTTCAAAGCTGAAACAGACTTACTAGAAACAAGACTGAAGTGCAGACCTATTTTTAGTGTCACTGTGGGCCCCCCTGGAGTATGGGGCCCCAGAAAACCATGGGCCAGATTCATAGAAGAAATACGCCGGAGTATCTACTGATACTCCGGCGTATTTTCAAATTTGCCGCGTCGTATCTTAATTTGTGATTCACAAACAAGATACGACGGCATTTGGCTAAGATCCGACAGGCTTACGGCTTCGTACGCCTTCGGATCTTAGGCTGCAATACTTTGGCCGCCGCTGGGTGGAGTTTGCTTAGTTTTCCAGCGTCGGGTATGCAAATCAGCTTTTACGGCGATCCACGAAGGTACTCGCGTGCGTTACATCGTTGCAAGTTGTTTTTTCCCGTCGCAAAGTTAAGCCTGCTTTTTCAAGGCTTAACTTTACACCAGCCATGTTAAAGTATGGCCGTCGTTCCCGCGTTGAATTTTAAATTATTTTACGCACGTCGCCATTCACAAACACGTTGGGGGGCCGTAATTTCACGCAAAGCACGGCGGGAAATGTCCAAACAGGGCATGCGCAGAACGTTCGGAACGAGCCTAATTTAAATGGTACACGCCCCATTTGAATTAGGCGGGCTTGCGCCGGACGGCTTTACGCTACGCCACCAAAAGTTTACACGCAAGTGCTTGGTGAATCAGGCACTTGCGCTGAAAACTTGCGGCGGTGTAACGTAAAGACGATACGTTACGCCGCCGCATTTGTACCTGAATCTGGCCCCATGTATTTTGCCCTTATTATGACTCATCACTGAGTGTGACCTTAACTTGAATATGCCGAGGGGGGGTTCAAAAGGTAACTATGTTAAAAAAGGAAGGCATATATCAGCAAATATTTTTTTAACTGAATTAATTCTTATTTGAGAATAGGGGATATGAATATGTTGCATAGTAAGGGAACATTCCTTAGAAAATTGTTCAAACTGAAGTCACTTCAGGAGAAACGAAGGCGCTCATTGTGACTCAAAGAAAAATGGTTTACTTTTACATATGGCAAGAGTTCTTTACTGTAAGAGCAGGAACATTTTAAAATATTCTCCCATAGGAAGTAGCTCTAGCATACCCTGTAGGAAACTACTTTTCAGATATCATAATAGAACTAAGTGTACCAAGATTTAGGTTTTTCGGCCTTCCTCTGGTTAACAGGTTTTAAGGATGCCTCTTTTTTTTATAGCCGATCTCAACTGATTGTGTCCAATTACTGTATTTGAATATATGTGAGCATACTTCATAGCCTCAGTAGTGTTTGCATAATCTGCCTCCCCTGTAATTTCCCCCCAAAATATTGTACATCCACACTGCATAATTTAATGAAGCTAATATAGAACCTACCAGAGAGTCCATTTTATAAGTTTGCTGTCAGACAGTTTAAAAAGTGGACACAAAAACTTTAAATTAGTTACTGCACATTTCCATGGTTTATTTTCTAAGAAATACTATGTTTTCTTTTATTGTGAGCAAGTTCTTATCACTTATATTTTCTTTCCAGATGCACATATTTCCTTGCAAATACCGTACTCTCACTACAGCAAAGGTCTTAATGAAGGTAACATGATTCAAGTGGTTGCCCTTTGTGAATTACCATTTGGCGCAAAAGTCGTTGTCACTAAGGATCTTGTGCTGGAGAGCCCACCAATTATTATCAAGGTAATTAAAAAAAAAAAAGAGTATACATATATTGGACTGTATGTTGGACACAAACAAAGATTACCAAACACAAAGTCCTCATTTTGTTTTTGTAGTTGATTAAAATGGTTGACGCGCTGCTACCAATATCATTTATACATGTACGAAAAAATATATTTAGGAGAGTCTGGTGCCAGTCCTCACAACAGTTAGAAAAAAGCAATGTAAACATGTATTTTTATGTAATAAGAAAAAGATTTACAGGTTCAGGATATGGAGCTATAAAACATAGCAGAGAAGGTGTTTACTAAATATTCTGCTCAACGGGGCTTTCATGACCAAACCTCCCAACTTTCTGAGGTAGGGAAGAGGGACATAGTCAATGAAAAGTACAGTGGAACCTCAGTTTAAGAGTAACCTGGTTTGAGAGCATTTTGATTTGCGAGCAACTTTTTTTTTTCAATTCTGACTTGGTTTGTGAGTGTTGACTCGCAAGACAAGCAGAATTCAAGCTAAATAGGCCTGCAGTACCTCATTTGGCCTGAGGTACGGGGGCGCAGGAACAGAGCCAAAGTGTCCTCGGCCTTTTCGGACGTTTTCGGCACTCTCTGGTGCCCCCCACCTCTGGCAGCATTTGGTATTGCATCCCATTGAAGTCAATGCGGAACTAATTGTTTTCGTTTCCATTGAATTATTGATTAAAGCGGAGGTTCACCCTCAAAATTAACTTTTTTGCTAACCTATCTCTAGCCTTAATAAAGGCTTGTAGCGTTGTCATTTTTTTTTTTTAATGTGTACACTTACCTGTCTTCAGCCGCACTTCCGGGTCTTCTTCCTTGCAGGGTGTGGGCGTGTCACTCCTTTTCCCCCGACGGGGAGCTCTGCATAGATGATTGACGTGCACGTCATCGCCTTCTGAAAATATCCGACGGCTCTATACGGCGCCTGCCGTGTAGAGCTGACTGCGCAGGCGCCGTAAAGTGCAGAGTCCCCCTCGGATATTTTCGGAAGGCGATGACGCTCACGTCAATCATCTATGCAGAGCTTAGGAACGCCTACTCCCCGGGGGAGCGAGAACCCGGAAGCCGGGTGAAAACGACGGAAAAAGTAAGTACAGACCGAAAAAAAAAAAATCCAGCATACTGTTGATGTCAGCAGTATGCTGGATAAAACAGTCTATAGATATTTTAGGGTGAACCCCCGCTTTAAGCCTCCTGATGTTCTTTTCAACACTACTTTTCCTAAAGGCATAATTACAGCAATAGCAGCTTAGGCAGCTACTGTGGGGCCCAGGGATGAGAGAGGGCCCAGCAGGATTTTGTGAGTAGAATGAAATTGGCTAAAATTACTTTAAACATCTTTGTACAACTCCATGATGTATGTTATTAGACTCAGTGGCGGCGAGAGCCAGAGGGGGCTGTTTCTAAACCATGCAGGTTTAAGAGATATCCTGGGTAGCTACAGGTTAATTATATTATTATAGTCTTACCTGAAGCATAATGTTGTAAAATAGGGTTTACAACCACTTTAAACCAGAAAAAAACAGTTAAGAATAAAAGGGACTTGGTCTACAACAGTGGTCATCAACCCTGTCATCAGGGCCCACTAACAGGCCAGGTTTTATGTATTACCTTGGGGAGACGCAGACTAGAATACTGCAATCAGTGAGCAGCAAATTATATCACCTGGGATTTATTTCAGTTATTTGGCAAATCTGGCCTGTTAGTGGGCCCCGAGGACAGGGGTGATGACCACTGGTCTAGAAGATTGACTGTTGGAGATTATGCAGAACTGTGATGTAATTCCATTGCTCCTAATATAGAAATGTATATGCTCGTTGCTTGAATGGAAAGTCCAACTGGTAGTTTGTCAAAATAGATATTAACTAATAATTAGTTATTCGAATTAGTTTGTAAATTTATTCAATTAACTTCTTCAATCATAAATCAGGAAAAATCAGGAAAAAGATATTACAGAAAACAATTAAACCAGATAATTTGTCCACACCTATTCACAGGTATGCGGTTATACTTGTTTAGGGAGTAAGACATTGTTGCTGTTACATTGGAATCTTATCAATTCATATAGAAGTAGCAATTATGAAAATGCTTTTGTTTTTCAACACTACCTGTGGAATGCCAATGGGTGTTTATCTGTGCTTTGGCCCAGCAGAAAGACCATTTCTACCAAGACTTCGAAGCAATTGCTTTGACCACAGAATTCTCATTATTCTATAGTAAGACCCAGTGGCGGTGCGTCCATAGAGGGTGCCGGAGCGCCGCCCCCTCTCGCTCCCGCGCTGCCACTGAATACAATACATAGATTCATGCATTGCATGAATTTATGTATTGCCGCTGCCGCCGACTATTCAGATGGTCGGCCCCCTGGTGATCGCTGGCCATCTGAATAATGGCAGCTAGCTGGCTGTGGAAGTGCCTATCAGAGCCAGTGGCCCTCAGGCTATAATAGGCTTCCAAATACTTATCCAGGGATGCACGGGAGATGTGTTCCTTGGATAAGACTGACAGGCGTCTCGGCCAATCAGGTTCACCAGTTCTGGTTACCGGTAACCTGATTGGCTGAAGCGTCATTGAGGGCGGGAGAAGACATGGAGGGACCGTGGAAGGAGGATAACCGACCCCAGAAAGCTAAGTGCCTGGCAGGGGGGCAGCATTTTACAGGGCACAGTGGGGACAATTACAGGGCACAGTGGCGACAATTACAGGGCACAGTGGTGACAATTAAAGGGCACAGTGGTGACAATTGGCACAGTGGCGACAATTACAGGGCACAGTGGCGACAATTAAAGGGCACAGTGGCGAAAATTAAAGGGCACAGTGGTGACAATTGGCACATTGGCGACAATTACAGGGCACAGTGGCGACAATTACAGGGCACAGTGGTGACAAATAAAGGGCACAGTGGCGACAATTGGCACAGTGGCAACAATTACAGGGCACAGTGGCGACAATTACAGGGCACAGTGGTGACAAATAAAGGGCACAGTGGCGACAATTGGCACAGTGGCGACAATTACAGGGCACAGTGGCGACAATTAAAGGGCACAGTGGTGACAATTGGCACATTGGCGACAATTACAGGGCACAGTGGCGACAATTACAGGGCACAGTGGTGACAAATAAAGGGCACAGTGGCGACAATTGGCACAGTGGCGACAATTACAGGGCACAGTGGCGACAATTACAGGGCACAGTGGTGACAAATAAAGGGCACAGTGGCGACAATTGGCACAGTGGCAACAATTGATGGGCACAGTGGCTGCATTTGATGGCATGGCACAGTGGCTGCGTTTGATGGCATGGCACAGTGGTGACAATTGATGGCACAGTGGCTGCGTTTGATGGGCCCATTTGCTCCTACCCCTAATTAACACAGTCAGTTTTGATGAGGTAATTTCTCCTGTGGAGCCATTGTGTTCTCCCTGCAGGAGGGGGCAGGGGGAGCCATCCCACCCTGCAGGACACAGCGATTACTGCTAGCAGCTATAATAGCCACTAGCAATAGTCACGTGTAAAATCCGACAAGCTAGTTTTGCCCAAGTTGATCAACTCGGGTACGATTAGCCTGCCCATACATGTTTCGAATTGGCAGGGATTGGAACGGTCTATGGCCAGCTTTAGGAGCTGAGTACATTTCTGGCAGATCAATATTTTTCTGTCTTTGCAGGATCTTTAAATTTATGAGCATAAGAAACCATAGTAGACTGTCTAGAAACCTAAATGACTGAATGTCATCTTTTCTTTACCAGCCTCTATCTACTGCTATGCTGCACAAAACAATGTCTCTGGAGATCCGGTTTACAAACCCACTTCCTATGGCGGTTACTGACTGCACCCTGGTAGTGGAAGGCAGTGGACTGGTTGACAGACAACTTATAGCAGTGTAAGTATTACGACAATCCATACAAGTATATTCTGAAACCAGTCTTTGACTTTTAACAACTGTTGTAGAGTACATGTAATTGTTTATCAATGCAGAGTGTTACCTCATTTCTAATGTATACTTAATAAATGTTCAATACAGGATGCTTTTGTTACACCATGTTTGCTGAGGATTCTGGGCTTTCTGCACTTATATAGATTTTTGCAGAAAAGTACTTCTTTTGTGTTAATTGTGCAGTAACAGTGGTAGCAACCAGTGGCGGACTGACAACTCATGGGGCCCCCAGGCAATAGGAGAATATGGGGCCCCTGGGCAATAGGAGATTATGGAGCCCCCGGGCAATAGGAGATTATGGGGCCCCCAGGCAATAGATTATGGGGCCAGTATATACACACACACACACACACATACAGTATACACACACAGACACACAATATACACACACAGTATACATACACACAGAATACACATACACCTGTACGGTTTAGGAGATATTCCCCTTGCGATGCGCCGCTGATTACAGCGGCGCATGCGCAGGGGGGATCCTCGGCTGAATGGCCGGCCCCGCCGACCCATGCCGGAAAGGAAATCTCCCGCGCGCATGAAGTCATCGCCGCTCCAGCCAATCACAGCGCTGGAGCGGCGATACCCGGAAGACACGCTCGGCTCGGCGTGGACCAGGTAAGTTACCTACCTCGTTCCGAGGTAAGTATTTCCGAGGTAAGTATGCGGTGCATATTAGCTCATTATGGCTTTTTCCTTGCAGGTGTAGAAAAAAAAAATTATGCGGGTTTACAACCGCTTTAAGTCTCTTCTCATATGTTCTATTCCTGAGACATCTCACCATTTTTGCTGCTCACTTGGATGCCTCATTGAAATAGCTTTTTCCCTAGAATGCTAATTGGATTAAAAAAGGGGCCCACCCACTTGTGTGATATTAGCAAATTAAAGCGGAGGTTCACCCTAAAACATTTTTTTGTGCTTGCTTGCAACAATGACAGTATGCGTTTTTTTTTCCGCTGTACATACCTTTGTACAGCTATTTTTCCCCACGGCTTCCGGGTAGTGAATCACGCGGGAGTGGGCGTTCCTCTCCAGCAGGTGATTGACGTGATGACAAAAACTACCTCCCCCCGTCGCATAAGGAGCGTCACGAGTTGCCGAAAGAAGCCGAATGGCGGTGTGCAGGCGCCGTATAGCGCCGACTCGCCGTTCGGCTTCTTTCGGCAACTCGTGACGCTCCTTATGCGACGGGGGGAGGTAGTTTTTGTCATCACGTCAATCACCTGCTGGATTGGAACGTCCACTCCCGCGTGATTCACTACCCGGAAGCCGTGGGGAAAAATAGCTGTACAAAGGTATGTACAGCGGAAAAAAAAACGCATACTGTCATTGTTGCAAGCAAGCACAAAAAAATGTTTTAGGGTGAACCTCCGCTTTAATTTGCTAATATCACACAAGTGGGTGGGCCCCTTTTTTAATCCAATTAGCATTCTAGGGAAAAAGCTATTTCAATGAGGCATCCAAGTGAGCAGCAAAAATGGTGAGATGTCTCAGGAATAGAACATATGAGAAGAGACTTAAAGCTTTCCCGGAGACTACCCGGAAGCCAGGGAAGAAAATAGCTGTACAAGGTATGTACAGCAAGAAAAAACAAAAAAAAACGGCATACTGTCATTGTCGAGAGTCAGCTCAATGTAATGTTAGAAAATAGTTTTTAGGGTGAACCCCCGCTTTAATATTCACTTCAGTCTTCCTGCTTCTCCTCCCAGCCAATCAGGAAGCGGGTCCTAAGACCCAATTGGCTGGGAATCCTAAAACCTGATTGGCGGGGAGGAAAAGCGACCACTCGGTACTCAGGAGGAGATACGGGGGAAGCTGCCGAAGCCGCGACATTGTTAGGGTAAGTGCGGAGCTGGCAGGTAGATGGGTGAGCGAGCAAGCGCGCAATCGATCGAGCAGAGGGGGTGGGTGGGGGGGGGGTGTGAGGGGGCCAGGTTTGTTTGCTGCACCCCCCAAAAAATTGAGCACCAGCTGCCACTGCTTCAGAAATCAACTTTTATGGGAGTGTCAATCTCCTAGTCCCCTGCTGTGTATCTGTATCTTAAAGGGACGTGTGGTTTGGCAGGAGGAACTTGAGTCTTTAGACAGCAATTTCTCTTTAAACAGCTGCGGAAGAGGTAAGTATTAACTTTCTTCTTTGCAGTGAAACCCTGTTGGATTTTTAGTAAGAAAACTGCTTACCATTGCGCTTCAGAACCCAAAGGGTCTAGCTTTGGCCCAGTTTGGTGTTAATATAATGACTTCTAATTTTTATTTTCTTATGCTTCATGCAGGGTTCCTTACCTGAAGCCGAATGAAAGAATAAAGTTCAAGGTGGAGTTAACACCATACAGATCTGGAACACGACAACTCATAGCCAATTTTAAATGTAGATATTTCTCAATCAAAGGATACCAGTTGATAAATGTGGAGTCCTGGTAACCAACCGTCATTGTCTTCTAATCATGTTACATGTTTTATTTATTCCGTAAACTGGTAAATTCGAAGCCTTTTTCATTATTGGAGGCTAGAATTTAGCAACATAGCTCTACTGCAGCACGATACTCACTTTTTAATTACATATATTTTTCTCTGGGTACTTCTGCTGAAAGGGGAATTCTACCACAAGAAATTATTGATGCTTTAAAGTTTTGAAATCCACCTCTAGACTTTTTTTTTTTTAGAGAGCGAGGAAACATTTAAACTGTTGGGTTTTAATTGGTGCCCATGCCTTATACTGGAAAGATTTCACTTCCTGTTTGACAGAAAGTGAGGCCTCACCTCAAACAGAAACTCAGACTGCAATAAAATGTTGAAATATTTTAACCCATTCCAACTCTATCAAAAATATATTAAAAAAAATGTCAGGGCTTTAAAAGTATTAGCTTACTGTACCTATCCAAGTCATTTTATTTATAAAGTCATCTGGAACTTTTTATGTAATTTGTCAATTTCCTTATGTTTACTACAATAATTGCACTTTGAGTAGAAATGCATGTAAAAGGAAAGTACGTTAACCTAATTTACTGATTACCATACAGTATTAGTACAAAAAGATACATCAGCAAAAAGCAGAATGTTTTATTATATTATCAAATTTTTTATGCCAAAAAATTAAAGTTTTGACTTAAAGCGGAGTTCCGGCCACAATTTCACTTTTTAAATATAAATACCCCTGTAATACACAAGCTTAATGTATTCTAGTAAAGTTAGTCTGTAAACTAAGGTCCGTTTTGTTGGGTTGTTACAGCATTTAGACACTTTATAAAATAGAAATTGACTGGAGCCATCTTAAGTGTGGGCATCATGAAGCCAGACTGTATGACTTCCTGGATTTCAGCCTTGCAGATCTCGCACATGCTCAGTGCTGCACAAGCAGTGTCAGATCAGGTTTCAGCACCTGTGCTGTCCAAGTCACATGATTCTTTGAGACTGGGGAGTGCACAGACTCCTGGAAAGTTACACCCACTACATTGCCAGGAGTCTGTGCGGTGTAGGTTAGGAAGCATTAAGCAGCTAGGTGCAGGAAGTGGGAAGATTAACTATTCTGCCTAGCAACAACACTTTGAAGGCATCTAAAAAAAAAAATTGTTTCGTAAAGGACTAATGACATTTTTTTAAAACTACTGATGCAATGTTATATTTATGGGTGGAACTCCACTTTAAAGCAAAGTTATTTCACCCACTATGTTGATGTTAGTGCTATTGTGATTCCATTACATTGGTGTCAGTGCTATATGGCCCCCATTGGGAAATGAATCGTTGGTGTTCAGAGGTAACTGAAAGCAGAGGAGCACCATGTCCCATTCAGTTGTCTCTGCTGCTGCCACTCAAGCAAAACCACAGGTTCCCCTTTATACTTCAATCCCCAGCATAGGTGTGCACATCCTATTGCTTTAGGGTGTGCACCCCAAAGCTCAAACACACTTGCATGTGTGTATATATATATATATATATATATATATATATATATATCTATATACACACACACATATATATACTGTATATATATATATATATATATATATATATATATATATATATATATATATATATATATATATATATATATATATATATATATATATATATACACACACACACACACACACACACACACACACACACACACACACACACACACACACACACACACACACACACACACACACACACACACACACACACACACACACACACACACACACACATATATATATATATATATATATATATATATATATATATATATATATACACACACACACACACACACACACACACACACACACACACACACACACATATATATATATATATATATATATATATATATATATATATATATATATATAGCAGTAGGGAAATGGACAGTGTCAGTAGAGCAGTGGATGGTGTCAGTAGGGCAGAGATTGGTGTCAGTAGTTCATTTTTATTATTTTTATTTATTTTTACAATTTTATTTTTTTATTCTTTTTACAATTGTTTTTTTAAGTAAAAATGTTTTATTATTTTTATTTATTTTTTTACAATTTTTTGCTTTGGGGAAATATCAGGGGTCTAAACAGATCCCTGATGTCTCACTTTTGAGAGAGAGAAAGGAACTGAGGACAGAGATTCCCCAGCCCCTTTCTCTGCAGCAAAGCAGCAGGGGAAATCTGCACAGCACAGGGTGATTAGGGTGTGCCCAGGCACACCTGGCACACCCTGTGCGCACGCCTATGATCCCCAGCAGCACATATTTACCTTTCCTTCACTCCTCAAGGACCAATAAGATTAAACAAAATGCTGGGTACTTTCAGGTATGAAGGAACATGTGACTCACTCTATGTGACAACATTGGGCAAATCAACCAGTACCGTCACTTAGGATAAGACCATATCCCTATGTAAGTATGACTTGAGTACCTTGCAGCTTACATAGGGTAGCTTTGCCTGTTCTTGGCATCTGAACAGAACACCAGGGAAACAAATGAAAGGTGCATATGCATTGTTGGGACGGATGGATTAAAGTAAAGTAAATCTGTTGCTTTCCCCAAGCATGTCACTTTAAAGTATGACTAAAGGCAAAAAACTTTCTCATCCATGGAAGAACATAGGACTTTCTAGACTGTTGGGTTATTCTACCCCCTACAGGAGAAAAAGACTCTGGTAAAATAAATAAATAAAAAATGCCCAGCACCAGCACACAATAACTCCAACAACAACCATTACGTTATTTGCTGGTTTCCTCAGGAGAGTTGATGTGTTTTCCTCATGTGTGCTTTCCTCTGTTTGGAAAATAAAAAGTGAAACAAATGGAAAAGTGATGATAGATTCACCTTGAATATGTTAAATCCGGGAAGTCTCTCCAGTCAGCCAATGAGCGCTGGTTAATTCATGCCAGATATCCGGAAACCCTGAAAGCCTCTCCAGTCAGAACAGCTTTCCAGTTAGCCAAATACTGGTGTTCTCTCTGTGACAGACCTGAAGTCGACCGTGACTACCCATCCATGTTCCAGTTCACACAGGGCTCTGATTTTCTAGTCAGACGAATAAGTCTGGGGATTCCTTATGCAGGTGTAGTGCGCCCTTACATTTAGCGGGAAGGGAGAGTTACTTTGCTCCTTTCCAGTGTTTGTTTAAATTTGGGACCTCTGTCATTCTGGAAATGTCCCCTGGGTCAGTCTGCGTTCAGGGAGTGCAATGTCACCCCTGGCCGGCAGCTGGCGCCAGAGGGGTTCTAGCAGAGCAGGTCTTTTCTCAGCAGCCAATTAGAGGATGTTTTCCCTCGCAGGGCATGCTGGGGGAGGGTATCTCTGGGACAGAGGTCATGTGTTGAGGGTCTTCTTTTTCCGTGGGGTCCCCGTTCCAGGTGCGGTACCCACCTTCAGGGTACGCGCATCCATGGACCCCACCGGTGCAACCCACCTGGCCAGAGCTGAACTCTGCAGCGAACCTCATCCTGATAAGAGAAGGGGCCTCAGCGTTCCACTGGGTTCCAAGGCCTATTGAAAGAATCCCAGCCTGGGATCGGGTGTCCGGACCACTGACAGGTATGCTTGCTGTCATCCAGGGACCATTCATAGAAAAGTCTACTCTCTCTTTTCCTTATTCACTCAAGTCCTCTATTGAAATTGGCCTGTGGCAGGGGCCCTAGAGACAGGTCTGTGTGATGCTCCGGCTGCCAGGCCTATCATAGGAGTCTGTCCGGGGGCACTTCACCCACTCAGAGTAGAGTGGCGACGTGTAACCAAGTTGGTTCAATGCAGAGCAGTGTATTGCTCGGTTCTAAATCCAGGCCTGATACCGCATGGTTCTCTTCTTCTTCCTTTATCAACTTTGATCTCCCCAAAATTGTGTTGATGTTGGCCGTGTTTGGCATGGGCAATAAAGCATTGAAACCTGGACTGCAAAATTCTTGTATAAAAAGCATTTGTTCTGCATGGTCTTTGAGGGACAATGTCTCTTTGGGTAAATTGTAGATACTGTTTATCTACGATGCTAGCGACAGCAACATCACCTATTTTTCTCAGTGAAAAAAAGCTAAACAATAGACTGATAAGTCTTTCTCTCAGTGACTGTTAGGAAATGTTAATTTTTGTTTCTCAACTAACTCCTTGAGACCCTTCAAGCTTGGTTCCCTTTCCAATCCTAAGGTCCGGCACTCAAGCTCTGCCAAATCCTCAGACAATTATTCCATGGCATATAGACATTCCCCCATTTTCCAGAGTGGGAGTGATGCTTGGTCAATTTTGCATCTCTGATCATTTTTTAGGAGTTTTGCTCCTTGTCCCCTTTTTGGATTCTCACCTTCAGTTTTCCGGTGTCTCTCCACAGGATAGCAGGTTTCCATTAAGCCCTTTCGGGTCTTCTGGATCAAGATATCATTGCACCACTTCCTGTGACGTAACGATTTCATGGGTTTTACTCCAACTTGTTCAGCATTCCCATACACAAAGAAGGCATTTGCCTCATCTTGGATCTCAAAGTTCAGAAATCAGAATGTCTTTACTTGAATCCATAAATTCAAGAACATGTACCTTCACATCTAGGTTTGCTGTTGGGCCTCTACACTACAAGTTTGTAGGCTGCCCTTTCGATGCTTGTTTGCACTTTGGGTGTCCACCAAAGTGTTGACCCTAATATTTACCCTGATAAGCCTTTGTGGGATGCTTAGACAACCTCCTATTGGGGGAACATGGTGCTAGCTCTTTCGGGCGATGACTGTCTAGAAGTTGCAGTGGTTTGAGTGAATCTTGATCATTTAGAAATTGTTGTTGGAACTGGTTCTTCATTTGGAGTATATCGGTCTAGTACCAGACACAGCTCAGGCCAGAGTATATCTTCCACGGGAAAAACTTTAGACTTTCTGGTCTCTGATTCAATTTTCCAGTCCGGGATTTATCTAATTCTTTGCTATTGCATGAGAGTCCTAGGCCTGATGATAGCCTTCTTCAAGATTTTCCCAGTTTCACTCCGGGCCTCTACAATGCAACTTTATGTTGTAATGGGACAAGTCAGTTGAGTCCTTGGACAGACATATATAGTTGGCACTGAGGATCAGGTCGTCCTTGTACTGGTGGCGCAGGAAGACAGTTGTGGAATGGGGCACCCCTCATTCTCTTGTTCTTGAAGATCCTTATGATAGATGTCAGCCTGTCAGGCTGTGAAGGAGTTCTGGACAACCTGTCGATGAAGCCAACCTGGTTTCATAAGAGTCCTATCTCCCAATCAACATTATTTTCTTGCTCTTGGTACTACTCTGCTACAAAATTGAGGCATGGTGTGCATGGGTTGTTAGTTTGGATACAATTTTTTGTTGTTTCCAGTGTTCATTTCTTCTGTAGGTGGCAACATAACCGGTCAATTAAAGAATTCCTTCATCCATTAATAGACTTCAGGAAAAGGGTTTTACAGTAGGTAAAAAACTCTCACTGCCTGTTGAGTCTACAGGGCAGGAAGTGAAAGAAAATCTCCTTAATGGCATTACCAACTAATAATACAAGAAACAAAAAAGTTTTGCCGTCAAATATACTTTAAGTAAGTGCTGCACTGAAAGAGGCCTTGTCTCATCCAAAAATTAACCCATTTTCAAGACTAGTACAGGGGGAATTTGACCTTTTGTCCCCTTTCCCCATCCTTGCCCTGCTATGTTTGGTTAAGCATTCTGCCTCTGATTCCTTTAATGATAGATAAAATGGCCACTGTAACCCTAAGACCCCTTTCACACAACAAGACCGTTCAGATCAACCTGACCGTTCATCAGGTGGTCCTGAGCAGGCCATCCATTGACTCGTATGGGGAGACAGATATCAGCCGAGATGTGTCTGCTGACATCCGTCTGCCAATCGATTCGCTAAAATCAGATGTATGGCGATACGTTTGCCATCCATCTTGGTGGATCTGATCGGATGAGATCTAATGAAAACGGACATGCTGTCCGTTTTCGTTCGCTCTCGCCATAGGAATCAGCAGTGCTCTGACAGGCCCCTCCGCACTCAGTGAGCAGAGATGGACCTGTCATCCTCCAGCTCAGCGGAGATCAATGGAGTGATCTCCGGCTGAGCTGGCGAACTCCGCTGAGCAGATCAGCCTCGTGTGGAAGGGGCCTAAGCATTGACTTTTGAAAATGAGCTTTAGCTGCACTTTATTCTAAGTTCTCGAACAGAATTTTTCCTGAAGTGGTAAAGCAGGTTGACCCACTAACGTACTTGTATTGTAAAGCTTTTATACGTATATTTAATATTAGAAATTGAGTTAACTTTTAGCAGATTGCTTTTGCAAAGCACTGTCCATAAACAATATTTAATCTAAGGATAGTCAGCAGTTGTTTAAGCTTGTTTTTTTCAGCAACTGTTTGTTAAAATATAGTCGAATATATCATTGTGTTTGCAGTATAATAAACTTATTTTCCTGTATGCTATGATTTACAGTATGTGGGAGGAACTGCATGGAACTTTTGTACATTTGTTTATTGAGAATAAAAATAAATTATTGCAAACATTATTTAGTTAGGCCTTGTTCACAGCTATGCAGGTTGAAGTTTGCATATTGAAGGTGCATTTAGCATTTTTCAATACATCTTTTTGATCCATTGACGTCTGTGGAACCAAAACACAGAAAATAGTCCTTGGCCCTTTTCATAAAATGCACAGATGTGAACGTGACACATGTGAAACCATGTTAAAAGGATTAGAAATGTTTTTACTCCACTAGGTCGGACTTTAGAGGCAGATTGGAATAACAGTATAATTTAAAAATATTTTATTAAGTATAAACATGTAAACATACAGGGGCAGATCCTCGTACAATTGCATGGGCGCAGCGTATGTGAGATACGCTACGCCGCTGTAACTTACTTTTCCGAGCTTTGAATCCACAAAGAATTCGCGCCATAAGTTACGGCGGCGTAGTGTATCTCTTGCGGTGCGTAATTCAAATCGGCGAGTAGGGGGCGTGTTTCATTTAAATGAAGCGCGTCCCCGCGCCGAACGAACTGCGCATGCCCCGTCCCTAAATTTCCCACCGTGCATTGCGCTAAATGACGTCGCAAGGACGTCATTATTTTGACGTGGACGTAAATTACGTCCAGCCCCATTCACGGACGACTTACGCAAACAAAATTAAATATTTTCAAATTCGACGTGGGAATGATGGCCATACTTAACATTGCGTATGCTACCAAATAGCAGCTTTAACTATATGCCGAAAAAAGCCGAACGGAAACGACGTAAAAGAATGCGACGGCCGCTCGTACGTTCGTGTATCGTCGGAAATAGCTAATTTGCATACTCGATGCGGAATACGACGGGAACGCCACCCAGCAGACGCCGAAGAATTGCATCTAAGATCCAAAGGCGTACGAAGACGTACGCCTGTCGGATCTAACCCAGATGCCGTCGTATCTTGTTTTGAGGATTCAAAACAATGATACGACGCAGGAAATTTGAAAGTACGCCGGCGTATCAGTAGATAGGCAAGTGCTGTATTCACAAAGCACTTGCCTCCTAAGTTACAGCGTCATAGCGTGAATGGGCCGGCGTAAGCCTAATTTAAATGAGAAGCAGGGGGGCGTGTTTTATGTAAATGACTAGTGACCCGACGTGATTGACGTTTTTAACGAACGAACCAGTGCGCATGCGTCGGATAGAATGCCTAAGATACGTCGAACACTGCCTACGACGTGAACGTAACTTATGCACAGCCCTATTCGCGTACGACTTACGTAAACAACGTAAAAAGATAGGCCTGTTCCGACGTCCATACCTTGCATGGGCTGCGCCACCTAGGGAGCAGCTTTATCTTTACGCCGGCATATCTCTTACGTAAACGGCGTAACTAATTGCGACGGGCGCACGTACGTTCGTGAATCGGCGTATCTCGCTGATTTATGGATTCTAGTCGTAAATCAGCGTTCACGCCCTTAGCGGCACGCGGAACTAGACAGCTAAGATACGACGGCGCAGGCCGTCGTATCTTAGCTAGGTTTAAGTGTATCTCAGTTTGAGAATACACTTAAACATACTACGGCTTAGATTCAGAGTTACGACGGCGTATCTACTGATACGCCGGCGTAAACTTCTCTGAATCCAGCTATTACTAAACAATTGCCAGTGTTTGCTTTAAGCACCTAAGAATGTTAATGGAAAGTTAAAACAAAGGGAAATTTCCCCTGATCTTTTATTGTTGTAAACCATCTACTTAATTCTCAGTATTAAATGGGACAATCTACCAATGAAGCATCTTTGGATGATGTGTGGAATATTATATAATAATATTATTGGTAGTTATTCAACATGTTTTTGACAAATGTGATATTGTAAGTGGAAATCATTTAAAATTATGGAAGTGTCTATTGAAATGTAAAAATGTCCCCAAAAAATAAAATTTAAATATATTTTAGGAGTATGTTTTGGTCTTATTATTTCTAAATGCATGCATATTAATCTATATATATAAAACTCAACGTGTGTATGTATGTTCCAGCATCACGTCCAAACGGCTAAAGATATTAACATGAAACTTGGCACACATGTTACTTATATGTCAGCAACAAACATAGGATAGGTGGTTTAACCCTTACCCACCCCCATTTGCCATGGTCGGGGTTTTTCTTTAAAGTCCCATTCAACTCTATGGGAAATACATGTTACTTCATAACTTCCAAACGGCTGTAGATATTTTCGATAACACTTGGTCACATGTTACTTATATGTCCACTTAAACTATAGGATAGTTAATTTATCCCTTAACTACCCCCATTTGTGAGGGTCGGGGTTTTTGTTTAAAGTCCCATGCAAATCAATGGGAAATGTATGTTCCCACATAACTTCTGTACGCCTGGAGATATTTCAATAATACCTGGTACACATATTACTTATATGCCAAATAAAAATATATGACAGTTAAATTAACCCTTACCTACACCCTTATATAAAAGATGGGTATATTTATATTACTATGATTTTCCTCCCCAAAAGGTTAAGATAGGAAGACCGGGCAACGCCGGGTATTCAGCTAGTTGTTTTATAAAAAGGGTACATTTAACCTTACATAATTATTTGGTTTTAGATTGTCTATGGCTGGTTGTTGTGATGTCCCATCGACTTGGTAAAACTATTTACCTGTTTCTGCTAATCTGTATTCATGACATGTACAATAACAGATACAGACACATATAGACACTCAAACATTTAGTAAAACGCATTAACATGTATATACGTTAACTCCTAGACCTGTTTTTTTCCTGAACCGGCATACCAGGTGTGTCTAAGATGACACATTATTTTGTAATGTCATGTGGTAATCAGTTTTTATTTTTATATATAACATTCTTTTAAAGTAATTTTTATTTTTCAGTGTTTAAAAATCTGATTCAAAGACTATACAAGCTTGAAAATGAAACATATACCATAAGTAATAAAACGTTATCAAACAAAAAAAGAAAAAAACACATCAAAACAAACTTTTACAAAAAGTTCTAAAATATGTTTAAATCATTATACACCCTATAATTATACTCAGAAGGTGTTCAGCTGAAGAGTAGTGATTGGTGTTTACTCATCAAAGTGTTTTTAAATATGAATTAGTCTAATAAAAATATCACATAAAATCATACTCAGCTTTATTTGGGTAGGTGGTGCAAATATAAAAAAAAGTGACTTAGTAAACATTTTCTCAATATAACATCTCACAGAAACAAACAACTTTTTATGCGGTAAACAGGAAGAAGGCGTTTCTTTTACAAATATTTTATTGAATTTTGGCAAAGAAGGAAACAAACATTTGGAACAATGAAGGATGATTGACATATTAATAGACATTCCAGCCTTAGGCAAGGCGATAAAAATGACAGAAAATCCAAACAAAGGCAACAAGGTTAGAAGTCATCCAATGAGAGCTTGCACAACCTGTAGGCTGGGAGATCATAAGCTATAATACCAAAACTCTGTATGCCCTTCGCCCAGGCTGGTGCCAATAACTATAGCTCAAAATGTATTAGGATGTTAAATATATAGGTTAAGTTTATCCAAGGAAAATCCGATTGCCTCTCGGGGGATCAGGAAGGAATTTTTTCCTCCTGATGTAGCAAATTGTAGCATTGCTGGGGTTTTTCGCCTTCAGCCTCGTACACACACACACGTTTTTCTCGGCAAGAAACGTGCTTGCCGAGTAAACCGTGCATGTGTACGAGGCTTCGAGGAGCAATGGTACAGGGAGGCCGTCTGGGACTACTTGAAGGTACCTAAGCCATTAAGGAACTTAGACTATTCTTTTACCGTGGCCGAACAGTTTAAAGGGCGCTGGCTGCACTGGAGCTTTGGCTGGCATATTCACGCCGACGGGGTGGTTCTTTGCAGGCCAGGAAAGGACAATGTGGTCTATTTTATTACCACCTTGGATAAACAAGGGGACACCCTGACCTTGCCGGATCCCAGGTTCTACTTGTAACTTTGGATAAGCAGATGGACTCTTTTTGTTTTACTTCTGCTATTCTCTCACAACAGAGAAAGGATACTCTGGGTACGGAGGAGTTTGTTTTCCTCCTGTGATGAAAACTGCTGGACTCTGGGGAATTAGATAGATAGGATAGGGTGCTGAGAACGTCGGGTTCAAGATGTGTTTTTTTCTTGCTTCAGCCCCTGCTTAAAGGACTTTTTGTACCTCTGACTCTAGGTGGCAGTGGTCTTCAGTATAAAGAAAGAGACTCTTTAGAATTAATATTTATAATCTTTGAGAAGGAAAGTTTCACCTCTCCAGAGGTGCAGCTCTGCTTCTATGTAAATAATTTTGGTTGCTTTAAAAAAAGCATTTTCTATGCATATTTGTGTTTTCTTTCTTCAAGACCATCGGAGAATGGGGTGGGATTAGACACTTAGAAAAGGGTGGTAGAATGTCATATGCATTTTTAAATGTATGTCATTGTCATACTTTGTTCCTTTCTTTCTTTTCTCTTACCCATTCAAATTTTTTTGGTTCAGGTACTCAACACTCAGGCTTGAGGTGTTGTGTTTTTTTCCCCAGACACTGAGGACAGTGTCTTTTTGTAGCGGGGGATGTATGTAGCGCCGGCTCCCAATGACATTAGTAGTTGGGCTCAGGCTTTATTAATTCTATTTAAATTGGCCTCTGTTCTGGCTGTGGTTGTGCTTGATAGGAGTTTCCCCTGTTGACTGTAGGTGGCGTTACCACCTCAGGCCCATGTTGGAACTCAAGCGAACCATGGTGTGTTAAGTGACCCTTCTCGGCAGCAGCCCGGTGGGAGTGGTGCCCCGCTGTGCATGCTGGGAAGGGGTACTTTAGGGGCAGATACCTTTTTTAGGGTCTTTTTGCATCGTGGCCCTCCTGGCGCTAGGCACATGTGTGTGATTTCAGCCCCGGGACCACGTTGAATGAATGAATGACTTGTATAGCGCAACGCATGCGAACTGAATCGCCTCTGGGCGCTTTTTCCAGCCAGTATCTGCTAGACTGGTGTGGTCATTTTTACCCCGGAGGATCATGACACGCTAGGGACACACAGTCATACACACATATATACATATATACTGGGCCAATTTGGACGAGATCCAATTAACCTACCAGCATGTCTTTGGAGTGTGGGAGGAAACCGGAGTACCCGGAGGAAACCCACGCAGACACAGGGAGAACATGCAAACTCCAGGCAGATGGTGTCGTGGTTGGGATTCGAACCAGCGAACCTTTTGCTGCTAGGCGAAAGTGCTACTCACTGCACCACTGTTGGTCCGAGGCTGCACCTCTGTTGGATAGGCCTGGCTATGCTGGCTGGGCCCCATGATTCTAAAGGGGATCCCAAGGTGTTAATCCAAGTGGGGGGGGGCGAAGCTGCTTGGCGAAGGAAACCAGGGGAGGACCTGCCCTGGAGGAGACCAAGCAAGGCAAGGCTGATGTCTCAGGATAGGCCTGGTGGCTTTGTTAAGAAAGGGACCCACTACTTAATTTGTCTTACAGTCTGCCAGATTAGCTTAAAGGCTCTTTTGCTGTAAGGCATGAAGTTTGGGACGTAAATCCTGGGGCAGAGGATTCCTGGCTATCCATCTTTCGTTCTCAGATGGTCTGTGGCAGAGGCTGTTCTCATACTGCCCGTGCATCATTCTGGCTGCTAGGCCGTGTGAGAGGGGTCTATCCGGATGAGCAATACCCACTCAGGAGTGAGTGGTGAATACTGGAACTTTAGATACTTTTTTGTGCATTCTGTACTGTGTACCTGAACATTCCCCTTTTCTCTATATTCTCTACTTCCTTCACAAGTTTATGCTGCAAAAACAAAACCAGACGGTTGAAGGTTTTACATCTTGTGTGGACATTGCAATTTTTACAGACTTTCTTCCCTGGACAATGAATTTAGAGGTGACGTGCAAACCCCAATCTAAATCAGCAGCTCCTCTGGGGGTAGTGCTACACAAACATAATACAAACCTTTTTCTTTCTCTCACAAATCAATCTCTACATTGATAGCTCTCTCAGGTTTGGCTTCCTGACTCCTAGGCCATGAGCAACCTCTTGTTCCAGTCCTTCATTATGTATACTGTGATGGAAGTTACTAAAATTCCTATTTTATTATGATTAGAACCACTGAAATGTTGTTTTTCTTTCATTATATTCGTCTATTTCTTTATATTCTTATATTTTTTTTATTTCTTTATCTATATAAGATATATAGAGTTATTATGTGTGAAAATATATACTACAAGGGCCAGATTCAGAGAAGAAATACGCCGGAGTATCTGCTGATACTCCGGCGTACTTACAAATTTGCCACGTCATATCTTTAGTTTGAATTCTCAAACCAAGATACGACGGCTTCTGCCTTCGATCCGACAGGCGTATGCCTTCGGATCGTAGGTGTAATACTTTGGCGCCCGCTGGGTGGAGTTTGCGTAGTTTTCCGCGTCGGGTATGCTAATTAGCTGTTTACGGCGATCCACGAAGGTACGCGCGTTCGTCACATTCTCTTACGTCGTCGCTAGTCGGCTTTTCCCGGCGTAAAGTTACAGCTGCTATTTCTTGGCTTAAATTTAGACTTGCCATGTTAAAGTATGGCCGTCGTTCCCGCGTTGAATTAAATTTTTTTTTTTTTTTGCGTAAGTCGTCCGTGAATAGGAAAGGACGTAACGCATGTCGCCGTTCAAAAAATTACGTTGGTGCGACATCATTTCGCGCAAAGCACAGCAGGAAATTTCAAAACGGAGCATGCGCAGTACGTTCGGCGTGGGAACGCGCCTAATTTAAATGATACACGCCCCATTTGAATTAGGCGGGCTTGCCCTGGACGGATTTACGCTACGCCGCCGCAAGTTTACAGGCAAGTGCTTTGTGAATCAAGCACTTGCCCGTAAAACTTGCGGCGGTGTAACGTAAATGCGATACGTTACGCTGCCGCAATTCTATGTGAATCTGGCCTCAAGTGTTTATTCTCCTTAAAAGAGGCTATGACAGATATAATGTTTTAAAGTTACAACTTGAAATGGAAGGCAAAAGACTAAATAATAGCAAACAGATGTCTCCAACCCCTCCCTTTTACTGCTCGCTCTTTACTCCAAAGCCCCCCTTCTTCCTTGTTCTCCAGTATGTCCATATACGACTTTGACAAGGAAAACCCTGGAAGATTGCGTATGGGACCCTGTATGCAGGGGACTTTTGTGCCACATGGCAAGAAGAACGTGTGCAGCATGCCAAGAATAAACTCACAGGAAGACCACCTTATATGGACTGACCTTATATGAACTAACCTATGAGTGTGTTCATATGTGTGATGTCATTTTGTTGATAAAAAGACCAATAAAGCTCCACCCCCTTCTCTCTGGCTGAACGTTGGGAAAAGGTGAAGGATGTAGACTATTTCTCTCTCTGGTCTGCGTGTTTCACTATTATGATTTGGGTCAACGGCAGAATGGGTTTATTCTCTGGAATTGGGCCAGAGTACCGCTACATCAATACCACCTGCTGGTGGTCACTAGTGGACCACAAAATCTGGCCAGGAGCCAACACTGCCTAGTTTCCTGCATACAAATGCATGCGAGCTGATACATAGCAGCCATCCATCGAGGTAACTTTCATAATGTCACATCACATACATCTGCACACAGCCATGCACTTCTATGGGCATGGAAAAATGGCCACTATATGGTTTATGGATAAAAGCATCCATATTTTTTAATTCCCCTAACTATTCTTCATGGTGATCTGATCAGTGGTGAGGCAGCATTGCAGCAGCAGATCACGTCTATAGTCATCTATTGCTGGCTGCTATCAGCAGTAGAAGTGATCTGCTGCAGTATGGAGAAGCTGAGCAAAGGTGTTAAAGCTCTGCTAGGCCCACCACAGTGAAAGAAAGTGTGGTGGCATTGCCACACCTCCAATGTAAACACAGCACAGAAGCTCTGTGTTTACTTTCTCTTTCACAGCACGCTCCTATGAAGCGATGTATAAAAAACTCAGAAGCAGAGGCGCTGATTGGTTCAGATGGACTTAACGCTGGATTGTGGTTTTCAAAGACATCCAGCATTGACCCCAGGACCCACAGAAGGCGATGGTTCCCACCACCATTTTAAAACACACAGGGACAAATGGCTGCTAGACCAACACCATTTAAAATAGCTTTGGGGACTCAAGTGTTTAAAAATTTTTAATTAGGTCTATATAAAGAAAAACGATCAAGAAATTATATATTTAAAAATCAAATGGTAAGAGCAGTTTTCAGAACCTGGTAGACATACATGTGTAAGCCTTATTTATCCAACAGTACAAACTCACTTTTATGAGATTTTAATTAATTTGAGGTAAATTTAGGGTACTTTTGTTTACTTTGTTTACTTGCTTTTTTTGTGTTGTTATTCCTACTTTAAAACTGTATTGTACTGCCGCTTAAAAAAATATATATATATATATATATATATATATATATATATATATATATATATATATATATATATATATATATATATATATATATATATATATATGTTTTTAGTTGTTTTCTTTCTGTTAAAAAATAAAACAATGAGACTAAAAGGAGGGCATTTTATTGTACCAGTACAGATTCAAAATGACAGGAAGAAGGGGCATTCTAGCCCCCTTTTCCTCATGGGAGAGCGATGGGGGGGCAGATACAGGTCTCCCCTGGGGGGTTTTCTTTCTAGGTTTCCTGTGAGGGTATTTCAGTTCTTGGCCTTTTGGTGACCTTTCCTGGGGTCTGAGTAGAAAGCACGGGAAAGGTCAGTTCAAACTGGCTCACTTGGCCTTTAGGTGACCTCTCCTGGGGCATTTTGGCGGGCTTCTTGGCCTTTGGGTGACCTTTCCTGGGTTCTGGATAGACAGCCCGGGAAAGGTCAGTTCAAACCGGTCAGAACCAGCGAGTTTTCAGCCCATTTTGGGCTATTTAAAGCAGGTTCCGTCAGCCCAGGCTCATTCGCCTCAGAAGACTTAGGAGCTGTGGTGTTTTTTTTATTACATATCTTTGTCGCGGTTGTTTCTTATGTGGTGGTGTCACCTTTGCCTTTTATAAAAAATAAAATAAAATTTACAACAGCAAAGGGGGACTAGCTTGGTATTTCATATTTATTTACTTTATATATGAAGAAAATATGACTATTTAATAGTTTGATACAATTGTTCTAGCTGGGTAGTGTGTTGGCAGCCTGAGCCGTAGTGGCTAGGTTAGCTTTAATGCTTATTTTTATGCTTATTTATTCTTGTATTTTTGTTGATATTATTTATCACAGTATTTTGAAACCAATATTAAATAACCGCGGCCTTTAACATCCAACAGTAGTCTACTGTCTTTAATTTATTTATTTATTAAAGTATTAAGGGTATTTCCCGTCTGCTGTCCCATAACTGAAATCATCTTACAGTACTAAAAATCTCAGGGGCCATGTAAAACCTACTGTATCCTAAACCTCTTGGCCCCGAGCTCATGCAAATATGCGGCCTATCGGCGGGTGGGCCGGCGTAAATAGGTCGGCGTAAGCCCGCCTAATTCAAATGTGGTAGATGTGGGCGTGTGTTTTGTAAATTTAACGTGACCCCACGTAAATGACGTTTTTTACGAACGGCGCATGCGCCGTCCGTGAAAGTATCCCAGTGCGCATGCTCCAAATTAACCCGCAAGAAGCCAATACTTTTGACGTGAACGTAAATGACGCCCAGCCCTATTCGCGAACGACTTACGCAACCGACGTAAAATTTTCAAAATTCGACATGGGAACGACGTCCATACTAACATTGGTACGCCTCATCTACGCCTCATATAGCAGGGGTGACTTTACGGCGGGAAAAAACGAACGTAAACGGCGTATCTGTACTGCGTCGGCCGGGCGTACGTTCGTGAATTGGGGTATCTAGCTGATTTACATATTTCTAGGCGTAAATCAGCGTACACGCCCCTAGCGGCCAGCGTAAATATGCAAAAAAATAGTGAAAGTGATTCTGCGCAACGTATCTCACATTGCTGTGACACATAAATATAAACACAAAAAATGTGAAATAACACTGAATTAAATAGGTAAAAATATAAATATACTGAATAGTCCGTGTATACAGGTGGTATAAGAGAGCTAATCCTGCTCAAATAATGTAACAAAATAAAGGTGCAAACCAAAATCCTAATAAAGAACCAAACAAATGGTAAATACAAGTGATGTGGAAAAGAACCAAAACGAGTCCTTCAGTGAAACAAATTCCATACAAAATTGTATAAAAGCTGCCAGATGATCCGATCAATATGCTGAATCAGGTGTTGAATAAGTGACTAGCAGATGAAGATCAAATCCTTCACTAGGCTCACAAGCCTCTTACCTCTAGGTAGATAAAGATGAGCATCGAATCTCTCACACCGTGGCAATCCTTTAAGGGTGATCCCTGTCCTTTCTCCCCTTGAGCTGGCACCTCGTCTTTACGATAAATTCGTATAGTACTCCGCCCAGATAAATAAAATGGAGAGAGGGAACAAAAAAGGAACCTCCGATAGTGAAGCACAGTAAACCAGGTTGTAATTTATTCAATGAAAAAACCTGTGCTTACATTTAAAAAGTAACAAATGTGCAGCAATTTAAAAATGAGCGGCGTTCACAGCGCCGGCTTACGTCACTCCAGGTGTACGCCAATCCCTACGCGTTACGACACGACGTCACGTGTCTTCATCTGGGGCATCTGATTGGTGGACATTCTCTTGTTTATATATCCGGGAAAACGGAAATAGTATCGCCGCCATATTATTGAAGTCCAAATGATATGTATACACATTACATTGGAATGGCATAACTCCGTCTGAAGATCGTTAAACGATACATATCTCCATGGCAACTAGATGTTATAGACTCGCTAAGCTGCAACATTAGGTCATATTTACCGCTGCATGTCGGACAAATATGCATATATAGTTACAGGTTAAAAATCCATATTGAAAATGTATATTTCCGCAGCCTAAGGAGGAAAATCATTCCCATCCCCGAGGTATCAATGGGAATAAATCCTCTCAACCAATTCTACTGTGGGGAACATAATACATTGTACATATAAAAATTCACCAAAAATGGTGATAGCAATCCTATTTAAAAACAGACCTATAGATTGTTAAAAGATTTTATGAGACAAATACTAAACGTATTAAAACGCAGTATTTGAAAATTGATATATAAAAATATGTAAAAAATATAAAAAATATATATAAAAATAAACTAATATAATACAATCCAGATGATGGATATCCATATATAAAATTATATATAGATATATAAATATATATATAAAAAATATATAATAAATAATATATATATATAAAAAATATAAAAATATATATATAAAAATAAGGGGGTGGTCGCACACCTGGTTTGTCGCATCACATACCCACAATCTATATATATAAAGATATTTCTTTCTCAAGTATTCCTATTGATCATCATGTATAAACCACTCTTCCTCAAATGGTGAGATGACAAATATACACAGAACGGCTGAATTAAATCAATCAAAAGTTACTAAGGAAACAATTGAGATCAAATTCAACGTTCATACCACCCGGTACAAGTGTACGCATAGTATGAATCCATTTAGATTCCTTTTGGCTGATTGTACGAATCTTGTGACTCCCTCTCCATGAGGGATTGTATTTTTCTACCCCCCAGAATTGTAATTGGGTGGGGTCACGATTATGTACTTGATCAAAGTGCCTTGACACACTATGTTTCGGAAAGCCCTTAATTATGTTCTCCACATGTTCGCTAACCCGAACCTTCAGGGCCCTCTTTGTTCTGCCGACATATTGGAGGTTACAGCTACATTGTAGCACATAAACAACCCCCTCAGTGTGACAACCAATAAAGTCTTTAATCACGTGGGTTTCACCTGTGTTTGTTGCTACAAACTCGGTGCGTTTCTTTTGAAACCTCTGTGATTTTCTACATGCATTACAATTCTTGCATGGATAAAAACCTTTTCCTGAAAAGAAGGTATATCCTGGTTTTGATGGTGGTTCAGCTACTGTTTTCACAATCAAATTTCTCAAAGTTGGTGCTCTCTTGTACACTATCCTTGGTTTTTCTGGAAGTAGTTGCCCTAGATCCTTATCTCCCTTCAAAATGTGCCAGTGTCTCTCAATCAATTTGGCCACATCTTTATATTGGGAGTTATAATCTAGAATAAGAACCGATGCACTTTGTTGTTGATGTATTTTCGGTTTATCTTGCAGCATCAGATTCCTATCTAGCTTACTGACAGTATCTATTTGATCTTTCACCCATGGTCCATCATAGCCTTTTTCTTTAAACCTCATGCCAATCATGTCAGCTTGCAACATGTAATCACTCTCTTTCGTACAGTTCCTTCTAATTCTAATCAGTTGTCCCTTCGGGATATTAAATAACCAAGGTTTAAAATGGCAACTGTCCATCGAAAGGTAACTGTTTGTATCAACATTTTTAAAATGTGTTTTAGTGACTACTTTATCTTTTTCTATACTTATGTTTAAGTCTAGGAAGTCTATAGACTTCTCATCAATTTTCCACACTAGGGAAATGTTCTTGTCATTGCTATTGAGTGTCTCCAGGAAGTTCTCCAAACCTTCTCTGCTCCCGTTCCACAGGATGATAATGTCGTCTATATACCTCTTATAGAGGGACAACTCAACTGGAGTATTCTCATATATAGCTGCCTCTTCCCATAATGCCATGAAGGCATTCGCTACACTAGGTGCGAACTTTGCTCCCATGGCAATACAAATAGCCTGATGGTAATAGCTCTGATCATACCAAAAATAATTACACTTAAGGCAAAGATCGAGGCACTTGATGAGAAACTTCCTTTGCTTACAGACAAGGCTGCTAAATTTGCGTAAAAGCCACTTAGCAGCAAAACAAGCATCATGGTGCTGTACAATCGTGTACAGTGATGTAACATCTGCTGTAGCAAGTAGTGTGGTACCTTCACACACTGACACTGTATTGAGAAGCTGTAGTATATGTTTTGTGTCCTTGAGGTAGGCTGGTGTCTTTTGGACAGCAGGTTGGATGAAATAGTCAATATACTGTCCCATCCTGGCAGTAAGGGAATCTATCCCATTTACTATGGGTCTGCCAGGTGGGTTTTCACGGGATTTGTGGATCTTAGGGATAGTGTAGATAACTGGTATTCTACACATTTCAGGTAACAGAAATTTAGCTTCCTTCTTATTTAGGATATCCTTTTTCTTTCCCAAATTTATAAGTAATGTCAGCTCTTTCTTGTATTTTGAGGTAGGGTTCCCCAAAAGTTTATCATACGTGTTACCATCTTGCAGTTGTCTACTCAATTCACTCTGATACTGTTCCTTTGATTGTATCACGACAGCTCCTCCCTTATCGGCTGGGCGGACAACAATGTCACTTCTTTTGGTTAGTAGTTTGATTCCCTTCTTTATATGAATTGGGTCATTTGTTTTCTTTAGTTTTAGAGACTCCAGGTCTTGTAAAACTAATCTTTTAAAGACATCTATATGTTGGTTTTTGGATATCTGAGGGTTGTAGACCGAATTATTTCTCAGAGTACTATGTGATAATCCATTTATCTCACTTGGTAAAGGTATATGCGGTGTAAACGGGTTATTTAAGATGGACTTTTTAATCGTTAGTTTCCTCACATATTTCTGGATTCCAATATAGGTTTCGAATTTGTTTAGATTTTTTGTAGGGGCATGTTTCAACCCTTTGTCCAGTACTGCCAGTTCTTCTGCTGTAATGGACTTACCACTCAGGTTTACTACATTTTGGCCAACTACTCTCTTTTTCGCTTGGACTCCCTTTCCCGCTCGATTGCCTCTCTTTGTTCGGGACTTAACCTGTCTTCCTGAGTTCTTCTTGGGGGTGAGCGGTATGGTTCTGGTTGTCGCCGAGGTGAGTTCTCCCTCCTCTCCCTGTCTAAAAAAGCCCTATATCCATTATAGTCATAGTAACTCTGGAATTGTCTTTGATCATAATATGGCTCCTGATGATGCCTAATAGGTTCAAATCTATTCTGTGTATATATAGGGGTTCTATCGTGCCCCCCATGATGGTCATAATGTTGTGGTGGTGCTCTATAATCCCTCTGATTGTTCTGATTATTTTGACCAGTATGTCCATTATTAAATGGTTTCTTGTAGGGTTTCTTGAAAGTTTTTTTACCAGTTTTCTTCGGGGTGCGTTGTCCCTGATTCCCATTATAAGGCTGTTCATAATAGGGTCTAGCATGGTAGGGCTGTTCCTGATAAGACCTATTTGCTTCAGGGTATGCTGCCCTTTCTTCAAATCTTGATTCTACCCGGTTAGACATAGGTGTAGGATCTAATATCCTAACTTCTCTCTCCGGTGTAGAATAGGCTGAATTAGGTTGTGCTAACTCGACCTTTTGTTGCCATTTAAAGACAAGGTCTGACTTATAGTCACCAATATCCCGTTGATACTTTTTCATTTTTCGTTGCTGCACTTCTAGATCTTTAGCAGTAAGATCTTTATTTAATATTGTTGTAAGTTTTTTAAAATCCTCGGACTCTTTGTGTGGTTCTATCTTAGATTTTAGCTCATCTATCAGCTTATCTATAATGCGCACCTTGCGCTGTTTTCGTTTTAACAGAAACTTTAGGCCTTCCACACTTTTATTATTAAAAAATTCAAACCACTCATCCATAGACTCCTTGTCTGTCAGGCCATCATTAGGTGGAAGTTCCCACCGGAGTCTACGGGGAACAATATTTTCTCTAATGTATCGGTCAAATGTGTTAATATCCCACCAGAGACTCACTTTTTTCTCCATGTGATGACCTAGCTTCCTGACTAAGCTTTCTAGGTCCATATTACGTGTTTTGTTAGGAGGGTTAAAAATATCATCAAGGTTCACTTTTCTATTTTCAACAAATGAAAAAACATCCATAATGGCAGCAAAAGTAATAAGGTAAATATACAGTGAATAAAGTGACAAGTGCTTCCGCGCTACTATAGATCCTTGAAATAAAAACGCCTCAACAAATAATATACAGTGCAGCAAAATCTAACAGTGTTTTACCAAACACAAAAATAAAGAATAAAATAGTGAAAGTGATTCTGCGCAACGTATCTCACATTGCTGTGACACATAAATATAAACACAAAAAATGTGAAATAACACTGAATTAAATAGGTAAAAATATAAATATACTGAATAGTCCGTGTATACAGGTGGTATAAGAGAGCTAATCCTGCTCAAATAATGTAACAAAATAAAGGTGCAAACCAAAATCCTAATAAAGAACCAAACAAATGGTAAATACAAGTGATGTGGAAAAGAACCAAAACGAGTCCTTCAGTGAAACAAATTCCATACAAAATTGTATAAAAGCTGCCAGATGATCCGATCAATATGCTGAATCAGGTGTTGAATAAGTGACTAGCAGATGAAGATCAAATCCTTCACTAGGCTCACAAGCCTCTTACCTCTAGGTAGATAAAGATGAGCATCGAATCTCTCACACCGTGGCAATCCTTTAAGGGTGATCCCTGTCCTTTCTCCCCTTGAGCTGGCACCTCGTCTTTACGATAAATTCGTATAGTACTCCGCCCAGATAAATAAAATGGAGAGAGGGAACAAAAAAGGAACCTCCGATAGTGAAGCACAGTAAACCAGGTTGTAATTTATTCAATGAAAAAACCTGTGCTTACATTTAAAAAGTAACAAATGTGCAGCAATTTAAAAATGAGCGGCGTTCACAGCGCCGGCTTACGTCACTCCAGGTGTACGCCAATCCCTACGCGTTACGACACGACGTCACGTGTCTTCATCTGGGGCATCTGATTGGTGGACATTCTCTTGTTTATATATCCGGGAAAACGGAAATAGTATCGCCGCCATATTATTGAAGTCCAAATGATATGTATACACATTACATTGGAATGGCATAACTCCGTCTGAAGATCGTTAAACGATACATATCTCCATGGCAACTAGATGTTATAGACTCGCTAAGGTGCAACATTAGGTCATATTTACCGCTGCATGTCGGACAAATATGCATATATAGTTACAGGTTAAAAATCCATATTGAAAATATATATAAATATAAGATCTAGAAGTGCAGCAACGAAAAATGAAAAAGTATCAACGGGATATTGGTGACTATAAGTCAGACCTTGTCTTTAAATGGCAACAAAAGGTCGAGTTAGCACAACCTAATTCAGCCTATTCTACACCGGAGAGAGAAGTTAGGATATTAGATCCTACACCTATGTCTAACCGGGTAGAATCAAGATTTGAAGAAAGGGCAGCATACCCTGAAGCAAATAGGTCTTATCAGGAACAGCCCTACCATGCTAGACCCTATTATGAACAGCCTTATAATGGGAATCAGGGACAACGCACCCCGAAGAAAACTGGTAAAAAAACTTTCAAGAAACCCTACAAGAAACCATTTAATAATGGACATACTGGTCAAAATAATCAGAACAATCAGAGGGATTATAGAGCACCACCACAACATTATGACCATCATGGGGGGCACGATAGAACCCCTATATATACACAGAATAGATTTGAACCTATTAGGCATCATCAGGAGCCATATTATGATCAAAGACAATTCCAGAGTTACTATGACTATAATGGATATAGGGCTTTTTTAGACAGGGAGAGGAGGGAGAACTCACCTCGGCGACAACCAGAACCATACCGCTCACCCCCAAGAAGAACTCAGGAAGACAGGTTAAGTCCCGAACAAAGAGAGGCAATCGAGCGGGAAAGGGAGTCCAAGCGAAAAAGAGAGTAGTTGGCCAAAATGTAGTAAACCTGAGTGGTAAGTCCATTACAGCAGAAGAACTGGCAGTACTGGACAAAGGGTTGAAACATGCCCCTACAAAAAATCTAAACAAATTCGAAACCTATATTGGAATCCAGAAATATGTGAGGAAACTAACGATTAAAAAGTCCATCTTAAATAACCCGTTTACACCGCATATACCTTTACCAAGTGAGATAAATGGATTATCACATAGTACTCTGAGAAATAATTCGGTCTACAACCCTCAGATATCCAAAAACCAACATATAGATGTCTTTAAAAGATTAGTTTTACAAGACCTGGAGTCTCTAAAACTAAAGAAAACAAATGACCCAATTCATATAAAGAAGGGAATCAAACTACTAACCAAAAGAAGTGACATTGTTGTCCGCCCAGCCGATAAGGGAGGAGCTGTCGTGATACAATCAAAGGAACAGTATCAGAGTGAATTGAGTAGACAACTGCAAGATGGTAACACGTATGATAAACTTTTGGGGAACCCTACCTCAAAATACAAGAAAGAGCTGACATTACTTATAAATTTGGGAAAGAAAAAGGATATCCTAAATAAGAAGGAAGCTAAATTTCTGTTACCTGAAATGTGTAGGATACCAGTTATCTACACTATCCCTAAGATCCACAAATCCCGTGAAAACCCACCTGGCAGACCCATAGTAAATGGGATAGATTCCCTTACTGCCAGGATGGGACAGTATATTGACTATTTCATCCAACCTGCTGTCCAAAAGACACCAGCCTACCTCAAGGACACAAAACATATACTACAGCTTCTCAATACAGTGTCAGTGTGTGAAGGTACCACACTACTTGCTACAGCAGATGTTACATCACTGTACACGATTGTACAGCACCATGATGCTTGTTTTGCTGCTAAGTGGCTTTTACGCAAATTTAGCAGCCTTGTCTGTAAGCAAAGGAAGTTTCTCATCAAGTGCCTCGATCTTTGCCTTAAGTGTAATTATTTTTGGTATGATCAGAGCTATTACCATCAGGCTATTGGTATTGCCATGGGAGCAAAGTTCGCACCTAGTGTAGCGAATGCCTTCATGGCATTATGGGAAGAGGCAGCTATATATGAGAATACTCCAGTTGAGTTGTCCCTCTATAAGAGGTATATAGACGACATTATCATCCTGTGGAACGGGAGCAGAGAAGGTTTGGAGAACTTCCTGGAGACACTCAATAGCAATGACAAGAACATTTCCCTAGTGTGGAAAATTGATGAGAAGTCTATAGACTTCCTAGACTTAAACATAAGTATAGAAAAAGATAAAGTAGTCACTAAAACACATTTTAAAAATGTTGATACAAACAGTTACCTTTCGATGGACAGTTGCCATTTTAAACCTTGGTTATTTAATATCCCGAAGGGACAACTGATTAGAATTAGAAGGAACTGTACGAAAGAGAGTGATTACATGTTGCAAGCTGACATGATTGGCATGAGGTTTAAAGAAAAAGGCTATGATGGACCATGGGTGAAAGATCAAATAGATACTGTCAGTAAGCTAGATAGGAATCTGATGCTGCAAGATAAACCGAAAATACATCAACAACAAAGTGCACCGGTTCTTATTCTAGATTATAACTCCCAATATAAAGATGTGGCCAAATTGATTGAGAGACACTGGCACATTTTGAAGGGAGATAAGGATCTAGGGCAACTACTTCCAGAAAAACCAAGGATAGTGTACAAGAGAGCACCAACTTTGAGAAATTTGATTGTGAAAACAGTAGCTGAACCACCACCAAAACCAGGATATACCTTCTTTTCAGGAAAAGGTTTTTATCCATGCAAGAATTGTAATGCATGTAGAAAATCACAGAGGTTTCAAAAGAAACGCACCGAGTTTGTAGCAACAAACACAGGTGAAACCCACGTGATTAAAGACTTTATTGGTTGTCACACTGAGGGGGTTGTTTATGTGCTACAATGTAGCTGTAACCTCCAATATGTCGGCAGAACAAAGAGGGCCCTGAAGGTTCGGGTTAGCGAACATGTGGAGAACATAATTAAGGGCTTTCCGAAACATAGTGTGTCAAGGCACTTTGATCAAGTACATAATCGTGACCCCACCCAATTACAATTCTGGGGGGTAGAAAAATACAATCCCTCATGGAGAGGGAGTCACAAGATTCGTACAATCAGCCAAAAGGAATCTAAATGGATTCATACTATGCGTACACTTGTACCGGGTGGTATGAACGTTGAATTTGATCTCAATTGTTTCCTTAGTAACTTTTGATTGATTTAATTCAGCCGTTCTGTGTATATTTGTCATCTCACCATTTGAGGGAGAGTGGTTTATACATGATGATCAATAGGAATACTTGAGAAAGAAATATCTTTATATATATAGATTGTGGGTATGTGATGCGACAAACCAGGTGTGCGACCACCCCCTTATTTTTATATATATATTTTTATATTTTTTATATATATATTATTTATTATATATTTTTTATATATATATTTATATATCTATATATAATTTTATATATGGATATCCATCATCTGGATTGTATTATATTAGTTTATTTTTATATATATTTTTTATATTTTTTACATATTTTTATATATCAATTTTCAAATACTGCGTTTTAATACGTTTAGTATTTGTCTCATAAAATCTTTTAACAATCTATAGGTCTGTTTTTAAATAGGATTGCTATCACCATTTTTGGTGAATTTTTATATGTACAATGTATTATGTTCCCCACAGTAGAATTGGTTGAGAGGATTTATTCCCATTGATACCTCGGGGATGGGAATGATTTTCCTCCTTAGGCTGCGGAAATATACATTTTCAATATGGATTTTTAACCTGTAACTATATATGCATATTTGTCCGACATGCAGCGGTAAATATGACCTAATGTTGCAGCTTAGCGAGTCTATAACATCTAGTTGCCATGGAGATATGTATCGTTTAACGATCTTCAGACGGAGTTATGCCATTCCAATGTAATGTGTATACATATCATTTGGACTTCAATAATATGGCGGCGATACTATTTCCGTTTTCCCGGATATATAAACAAGAGAATGTCCACCAATCAGATGCCCCAGATGAAGACACGTGACGTCGTGTCGTAACGCGTAGGGATTGGCGTACACCTGGAGTGACGTAAGCCGGCGCTGTGAACGCCGCTCATTTTTAAATTGCTGCACATTTGTTACTTTTTAAATGTAAGCACAGGTTTTTTCATTGAATAAATTACAACCTGGTTTACTGTGCTTCACTATCGGAGGTTCCTTTTTTGTTCCCTCTCTCCATTTTATTTATCTGGGCGGAGTACTATACGAATTTATCATAAAGACGAGGTGCCAGCTCAAGGGGAGAAAGGACAGGGATCACCCTTAAAGGATTGCCACGGTGTGAGAGATTCGATGCTCATCTTTATCTACCTAGAGGTAAGAGGCTTGTGAGCCTAGTGAAGGATTTGATCTTCATCTGCTAGTCACTTATTCAACACCTGATTCAGCATATTGATCGGATCATCTGGCAGCTTTTATACAATTTTGTATGGAATTTGTTTCACTGAAGGACTCGTTTTGGTTCTTTTCCACATCACTTGCATTTACCATTTGTTTGGTTCTTTATTAGGATTTTGGTTTGCACCTTTATTTTGTTACATTATTTGAGCAGGATTAGCTCTCTTATACCACCTGTATACACGGACTATTCAGTATATTTATATTTTTACCTATTTAATTCAGTGTTATTTCACATTTTTTGTGTTTATATTTATGTGTCACAGCAATGTGAGATACGTTGCGCAGAATCACTTTCACTATTTTATTCTTTATTTTTGTGTTTGGTAAAACACTGTTAGATTTTGCTGCACTGTATATTATTTGTTGAGGCGTTTTTATTTCAAGGATCTATAGTAGCGCGGAAGCACTTGTCACTTTATTCAGCGTAAATATGCAGTTAAGATACGACGGCGTAAGAGACTTACGCCGGTCGGATCAAATACAAATCTATGCGTAACTGATTCTAAGAATCAGGCGCATAGATACGACGGCTCGGACTCAGAGTTACGACGGCGTATCTGGAGATAAGCCGGCGTAACTCGTACGAGAATTCGGGCCAGAGGGTCAGTGATCATGCAGCCCCATAGGATAGTCAGAGGAGAATGAAAACCTTCTACGAGGTTCAACCAGACACCAATAGAAATCACAAGACTGTATATATATATATTGCTGATGGTCTAAAGAATGTTATATTTTTCTAACTAATTGAATTTCCATATTCTGTGTATTGTGGCATACCAGATATAGTAAATGCAGGGTCCTGGGTTTTGTAACACTTTAATGGGTGCGTAATATTTTTTTCCATAAAATTTCTTACTGTGTTTTTCATCCTCCATACACATTTGATTCCATCTTTTTCCTAGTCACTACTGTTTGCTTGGAATGAGCAGTGCAGGTTAGTTGCAGTCATGTACACTGATCTATTTACACTACAAATCCCATAGCCCTCGTCCATCTTGAGAGTAAGTAAGAGCAAGTGGCCATATTCCTACGTACGGTGGGACCATTGAGTTCAACCATAGCCACCGTCTAACAAGAAGTCAGATCACAGCAGCCAAAAAAATGGGATTTGGAAGAAGCCGAGACCAATAGAAGGTACTTTTTCAGTTAAAAATATGAAATTGAATAGAAAATTTGAATTTAGTGTCACTTGAAAGACTTATGCCGCGTACACACGATTGGTTAAACCGATGAGAATGGTCTGATGGACCGTTTTCATCGGTCTAAACCGATCGTGTGTGGGCGCCATCGGTTAAAAAAAGGCAACCTGTTTTACAATTAACCGATGGATTCCTATAACCGATAGGACAAAACCGATCGTTAGTAGGCCCGACCATCGGTTAAAAATCCATGCATGCTCAGAATCGCATGCTCAGAATCAAGTCGACGTTTTTTTCAGCACGTCGTTGTGTTTTACGTCACCGCGTTCTGACACGAACGTTTTTTTTAACCGATGGTGTGTAGGCGCGACGGACCATCAGTCAGCTTCATCGGTTAACCGATGAAAACGGTCCATCCGCCCGTTCTCATCGGATGGACTGATCGTGTATACGCGACATAATGTGCTATTGCTGACAACATTGCCTGAAGCCCAACCAGTTTCCCAACTGGCCAAAAGGAGAAGCGATTCAATTGGCCCACGACGAGGAGCGAGGTGGAGACGTGGAAGCCACCAGAGAAGATGCAGGGGACGAAGCCGAGGCCCGGAGGTGAAGCGCTGCCCATGGGTAAGTGTGGGGATCATTGATCGCCTAATCGGGGGTGTGCTGTGACCCGACCCAAATGACCAACAGGGGGTAAATGGGGGTGGGTGATGTGTATCAGCGCACCTGACCGACTGACTGAGGAGGGGCTGATTTGCCGGTGAATTGACAGACTGGGGGTTGCATTGTGTGCCCCCTCCCAAAAAAAAATATACCACCAGCTGCCACTGATCAAGATAAAGGGGAAGATAGTTTCCCCAACTATAAAGTTCCCTCTGGCTCCTCTTAAGATCCCCTGCATCCAGGGCCGGCCTTAGGTGTTCAGGCGCCCTGTGCAAGCTAATCCTGTGGCACCCCCCATCTTCACCCCTCGCCCCCTGGTCACCTAAACTGACTTACCTTTCGGTGGACGGTGTGGCTTTGCATTTAAAAATGGCACCGCCCGGCGCTTAGACGCCACTTCGCATGCGCCGTCTGCCCGAAAATAGCCGAGCGTTTTCTGGCTTTCCCGTGCAGTGGCGGCGCATGTGCAGTGTGCCTGCCGGGGCCGGCAGCAGCCATTTTTTTCAGGTGCCACAACCGATGCATTGCTCATCACCCAGTCCCAGGGCAGGGAGACCTGGCAGCGCCTGCTGCTGTGACTCATAGGAGTCAGACTCCTGTGATGATCATGTGAGTAACTGACGACTGCGACTCACATTCTGCAAGCTGTGATGGCCGCACGGCGCCCCTATTGCCCATGGCACCCTGTGCGGCCGCACAGCTCGCACACCCCAAAGGCCGGCCCTGCCTGCATCCCCCTATCTCTTACAGTTTTATGTTGAGTTTAGCCACTGTGTCCAGAGGTAACCCAAAGCCTTTTACAAAAAGGTATAGGTTTTACAGTTTTTACAACTTCTTTCTGTTACCTTTATCCCTGTTATCCACAGTTGCCAATAAAAAATGGAGTCCTGAATAGATTTTTAAAAATCAAAACATGTGGTTGGTTTCATTTGTCAAAGAAGATCCTCCTGCAGGGTAATCCGTGTGTAACTGATTAAGAAATCAAACTCTTTCTTCCCGGATCATGCTACTACACCCATAATACCTGTAGAGCAGGTATTAAAAATTAACAATGAATCCATGCAAATACTGGCTGACTCTGCTGGTGCATTAAGGTCAGCTAAGGTTTTTAGCTCCTCCTATATCTGTCACCACCAGTTCAGTATCTAATTGTACATCTTTAGTTACTGTCAGTATATTCCTACACCGCCTGGATGAACTCAAGCCACTGGTGCTTAGCCTAGAATCAATCCATCGGCATTTACACAGCGATCTCCCAACAGAGAGCACATCACAATGGCAGGTGAGTGAAATAAATGTTTTCGGAGCCAAGCGAGGTAGTCACAAGCTGATTACACGCAATTACTATTTGAGGCGGTCTGTTAAAGTAACTAAGATTACATGCTATTAATATTATAAGTTTGACGCACATTACTCCCTTCTTTATGGAAGGGTGTGTGCTCTAGTTGGTCAAAGATGTTTGGTGCCACAGAAACTTATGGACTGATAAATCTAATGCTGGTCACACATCAGCTCTTTTTAAGATTCATTTTACGTTTTTACTCCTATTTTCTTTTCCGGATTTTTTTTCCCAGTGTTGATTAAATGAAAATGTATGAAAAACCAAACTTGTTTTTAGCATTGGATAACGTAGGGAATGAGTAAGTCATGTTATCTATTTCTATTTATTAAATTTTGCTTGCTGTTTATAGCCCACTGGGGAGATTTACATTAAAGCGGTGGTTCACCCTCAGTAACAACATTATAGCATTAAATTCAGCATAGTAGCGCAAGCTACAGTATGCCTTTATTTTATTTTTTTGCCCCGTACTCACTGTGTAATCCTATAGAGAAGATTCCGACTCCCTGCGGGGAATGGGCGTTTCTATCCAGAGGCAAGATGATTGACGGCCGGCTATGGCAAGTCACGCTCCCCGAAGATAGCCGGAGTAGGTCTCGGCTCTTCCCGGCGCTATACGGCGCCTGCGCACAGACATCGGAGCTGACTGCGCAGGCGCCGTGAAGAGCAAACACCTATTTCGGCTATTTCCGTGAAGCGTGACGCGCCATAGCCGGCCGTCAATCACAAGCCCTCTGAATAGGAACGCCCATTCCCCGGAAACTTTAAAACGCGATTACAGAGTGAGTACGGCGCCAAAAAAATATATAAAGGCATACTGTAGCTCACGCTACTATGCTGAATAAGATGCTAAAAAAAAAAAAATGTGTTTTAGGGAGAACCCCCGCTTTAAGTTCCTATCCCAGAAACATAACAGGAAGTCACCAGAACATAAGTTCCCACTGGAAGATTTCCACCCACTTTCTGTTCTAAAATCTGGGATTTTCTATACTTTCTGCACCAGAGACTGTTTATTACAGAAAGTGTTGGCCTTTACACGTTCATGAACTTTAATGGCATCCCAGTCTTAATCCGTAGGGTTCAATATTGAGTTGGCCCATACATTGCAGCTATAACATCTTTAAAGCGGGGTACCAGACGCGATTTTTCTTTTTTTTTTTTAAGTCAGCAGCTACAAACACTATAGATGCTGACTTTTAATAAGAACACTTGCCTGTCCTAAGTGCCCGTGATGTCGGCCCCCTGAGGATGAACCCCCGATCATTGCAGCTCCTGGCGCCGCCATGCTCACTAAGGGGAGCCTTGTGGCTTCACTGCCCGTTTCCTACTGCGAATGCACGAGTCTCGCGGCGCTGTATGAATGGGCAGCTGCTCTCTGGGATACACACAGTTCCCAGAAGGCAGCATGCATCATTCTCCAGAACACAACGTGAGGATGAAGACCAGCCGTGGACTAGGAAGAGGCATATTAGGAAGATCCGCATAGCAACCGCAATTTCTGGTAAGTAAAACATTTTTTTCATTTTTTTTGTCAAATTTTGGTGAAAATTTTTTTTTAGGGTCGACCTCCACTTTAATGCCGCGTACACACGATCATTTTTCGGCATGAAAAAAACGTTGTTTTTCAAAAATGTTATTTAAAATTAGGGTTGTCCCGATACCGATACTAGTATCGGGACCGATACAGAGTATTTGCGCAAGTACTTGTACTCGCGCAAATACTCCCGATGCCTGGTAGAATACCCGAGTGCGGGTGGAGAGGAGGTGGAGTGGGGGTGGAGTGTGGGTGGAGAGGGGGTGGAGAGGGGGCGGAGAGCGGAGCTGCCGCCTTAGACAAAGCCAAGTCAATCCCCCCCCTCCCCCCCCGCTGCCGACATCTAGTTACTATGCGCTGGGGAACACAACAGCTGTCATTTGCATTTGAATAGCTGTGTGTTCCCCCGCCGCGCCGTCATGTATAGCCCCTCCCTCTTGCCCGGGCACTTTGATAGACAGGTCACCCGTCCGACGATTGACTTGGCTTTGTCTTAGGGGACACAAGGCTGCATTAGGGGACACGTGGCTGCATTTAAAAAAAAGTATTGGTATTCGGTATCAGCGAGTACATGAAAAAAAGTATCGGTACTTGTACTCGGTCCTAAAAAAGTGGTATCGGGACAACCCTATTTAAAATGATCGTGTGTGGGCTTCACATCATTTTTCAGGTTCTGAAAAACGACAAAAAAAAATATTTGAACATGCTGCATTTTTTAACGTCGTTTTAAACAATGTCGTTTTTCGGGTTGTAAAAAATGATCGTCTGTGGGCTAAAACGACGTAAAAAACCCGCGCATGCTCAGAAGCAAGTTATGAGATGGGTAAAACTACCGTTCATAATGGAGTAAGCACATTCATCACACTGTACCAACACGGAATCAGCTAAAGCAGCCCAAAGGCGAATGGAACATTCCCTTTATAGTGCCGGTGTACGTGTTGTACGTCACCATGCTTTGCTAGATCATTTTTTAAAAACGATGGTGTGTAGGCAACATCGTTTTAATGATGAAGTTGGGAAAACTTTGTTTTTTTCGACATGCTGAAAAACTACGTTTTTTTTTCATGCTGAAAAATGATCGTGTGTATGCGGCATTACTCTTCTGGGAAGGCTGTCCACAAGGTTTAGGAGTGTGTCTATGGGAATGTTTGATCATTCATCTAGAAGTGCATTTGCGAGGTCAAGCACTGATTTGGACGAGAAGGTCTGGTTCGCAGTCTTCAGTCTAATTCATCCCAAATGTGTTCTATCAGGTTGAAGTCAGGCCAGTCAAATTCCTCAACCCCAAACTTGCAGAATACAAACCTACCTCTGCAGCTACTGTTTATTTTTTTTTAAATTACCAAGGTACAGCTAATTTTCATAGTTAAGCCTGAGAAAATCCTTGCACCTCAAACACGTGTTCTTCAAAAATTCAAGCTTTTGCTCACTTTTACACTTTTAAGTGTGTGAGGATTTATATTAGACAGACAGTATTGTCTTTGAAACCAATTTTATAATCCCAGTATAAGTGGATAGAGAAAAGGGTTTAGAAAGATGGGTTTGCAGATGGGTATTCTACTGAACCATGAGGAATTCTTTTTTCTGTAATAGTATAACTTAAAGTGTGACAGCGGCTCCCAAGATTCCACCTCCTCCAGCAAGGCATACCTAACCATCCACACAATTCTGTGGGTGGATCTGTTGTCTGGAGCTCTGTGGGTGGAGTCGTGATGTCAGTAGACTGCCCGCCCACATCTACACTCGCTTGCATTTTCTCCTGTGTATTCCTTACACTAAATTCTGCTATGATTACTAACATCCAGTCAAAATCCAGAAAAGTAACCACATGACTTCAGAAAGGGAGTGGGGGTGGGAATTAAAAAATAATGCCCGTCTCAAGCTAGTGCATGAGATATGTAAATAACCTGTCATTCACAGTAAGGGGGAAGAACGGACGGACAAAAGTTGTCCGTTTCTCTCACTGAAAAAAGAAAAGAGAATTGCTTAGAGCTGGATTAATTCATTGTGGCAAGACTGGGCACAGATGATAGGAAATCTTATACTCTACAGCAAAAAAAAAAATTCGGGTTTACATCCACTTTAACCTTTGTTAGTAAACAAAGTCATGTGATTGTTAAGATGGTGATCACATGTCTTTGTTTAAAAACAAAGAGGGAGGGGTAGTGTTGGCTTTGTGTATCAACAAAACCAGTTATTACTATGTCATTGCATAGTCACATGGTGATGATATGTCTTTGTTAAAAAATTATTTCCCAAACCAATTTTACTTAAAGCGGTCCTCCACCCTAAAGTGGAGTCCCGCTGATCGGAACCCTCCCCCCCTCCGGTGTCACTTTTGACACCTTTCAGGGGGGAGGGGGGTGCAGACACCTGTCTAAAGACAGGTATTTGCACCCACTTCCGGCCACACGATACGGGCGAAAGACGGGCATTCCGTCACATCCCGTCTGTCGCCCGTTGTGTGCTGGGAACACTCGGCTCCCAGCACACAGCGTGTGAGCCAATCGGCGGGCGCAGCGCGACTCGCGCATGCGCCGTAGGGAACCGGGCAGTGAAGCCGCAGCGCTTCACTTCCTGGTTCCCTCAGCGTGGATGGCGGGGGGAGCAGCAGAGTGACGAGCGATCGCTCGTGCTCTGCTGCGATCGGCGCTGGACTCCAGGACAGGTAAGTGTCCTATTATTAAAAGTCAGCAGCTGCAGTATTTGTAGCTGCTGACTTTTAATATTTTGTTCCCATGGCACATCCGCTTTAAGCAGTCCTCACGGCAAATATAAGGCAAACTTTAATGAATTTTCATGGACAGCGAAGTCAGTCATTTTGCAAAAAAATTCGCCATATTATTGCTTATTCCAACTAGTAGCTGAAAGTTTCTGTCTACTTGTCTTTACCCTCTTTTTATTACATTTAGAAGTGTATTGCACATAAAGAACATATTATTATCTCTTATTTCTTAAACTTTTTAAATTTCGTGTTTATTTTGCTCATCATTGTCTCTCACACAAAGCAGAGAGAATCTCGGTAAACAAAGCAAGTAATACATTCCTTAATCTCTAAGTAGACTTCAAAAGTTCAACAGTTGAACAAGTTAATTCATTGTAGACTCAGGGAGTGAGAACATAGAGTACACACATATACAATAAATTCTAGGAACTGAATATCATTAGTTAATTTATACAAATATTGTACATACACTTTTTATTTTTAATTCAATTATCAAAATGGGTTTACATTAGTTCCGTATATACTTGAGTATAAGCCGACACGAATATAAGCCTAATTTTACCTAATTTTACCACAAAAAAAATGGGAAAACGTATTGACTCGAGTATAAGCCTAGGGTGTCCATCTGCATGCCTCACTGTGCCTCACTTTGTCCATGCCTCACTGTGTCCATGCCTCACTGTGCCCATGCCTTCCTGTGCCCATGCCTCACTGTGTCCATGACTAGACTGACGTTTAATATGGGAGTCTATGGAAGGGGTGCCCGGCTTTGAAAAATCGGTGCTCCCCAGCCGTAGGTCCTCCAGACAACAAACTTTGCACACTTGTAGAGGAGAAATAGGGATATATGTGTACCAAGTTCCAGGTCCAGGGGACCTACGACCAGCTGGTACCAGGTTTGGGACCCAGGGGAACTATGGCCGGGCAGTACCGGGCCCCCAAATTCTGGGAGATCAGGCACAAAAAGGTGACTCGAGTATAAGCCGAGGGGGGCATTTTCAGCACAAAAAAATGTGCTGAAAAACTCGGCTTATACTAGAGTATATACGTGTAGCATTACTCCCGGAGGAGTTTTGGGTGGCACATTTACCTCATGGCTCCTCTGAATTCCTAGGGGTGAATGATGCGAATTGCATTTAGTAGAAGTAAAGGAATGTCCACAACAGGTGCTCTTTGCTGTGCTCTTTATTACCCAGCCGGGTAATAACAATAACTTGTAGTGAGGAAAGTAAAGTTGAAGAAGAAAGAGAACAGCAGATTCAGGCGTGATGATAGGGCCACAGTCCTGTTCCCATGAGTAACACTTCTCTGCGCCACTCCTGCCGGAGTGGGCTTAGCGTACCCGGACAGGCCTCTCTCACTGACCTGGCAGCTGGAGAATCACTCAAACGTTTGTAGGACAAAGTCTCTGCCACAGACCCCCCTTGGTGAACTTCAGAGAGACACCCCTGCCACAGGCCCTCTATGATTTGGTAGTTACAGAGATAATCCTCCTTAGATGAGTTACGCTTGGATCTCCTTCAACTTGTCGCCCAGGTACCGACTGACAGGTGATCAATCCCTCAGTGTCCGGCTACCTTGATCCCCGGTGGTTTGTTGATGCCCCAACCAGGTAGGCCATAATGCCGGGGCGCCATGATGCGGTCACCCCAAAGGTGGGTGCCACACTCAAAGACTTAAGGCTTAAATATACACTACTTAAAAAGGTTAAACCAGAATGTGGAAAGGGGAAAAAAAATTCTCCTAAAACAAAGGGGACGTTATCCTCTGGAGTTCAGCACCCTTATATTCTAGAGATTTAAAGGTTGCAGTCTGAATTAAACAACTGTGTTTGATAACATTTTATTTGATTACAGCTCTGAAGCTAAAAAAATTCAGCATGGAGGAGGAGACAAACATGCAAGAACATAGGACTGATTATTACAACAGCAGAACGATGGTGCTGAGAAGAGGGCAGGAATTCAAGATAACACTTCAATTTAACAGACCCATCCAAAAAAATGAGCAGGTGGAATTCTATGTTGCTACAGGTAAAAATATACACTTTAGATATACTGATATGACTTTCATAATTTACCCAATGTGGTCATCAGATACTTCTTGAACCTTGGTAGCATTTCATAGAAATTGCAGCATAAACATGACCATAAAACTCTACTTCTTGATTGATCAATGCTATATAAATACCACCTTAATTTCTGTCTCAAAATTGGCCAACATTCTGTCACCTAATGCCCCGTACACACGATTGGGCTTTTGCCCGGCCAAACTCACATTGGAATTCCGACGGAATTCCATCGGAGTAAAACAGAACATGTTCTCTATCTAAACTTGGATGGAATTCATCGGAATTTCTGATGGGGCATACACAAGGTCGGAATTTCCGATGGAAAAAGTCCATTTGACTTTTTCCATCGGAAATTCCGATTGTGTGTACGGGCTTAAGATGCCTTAGGCCGTGTACACACCAGCAAACATGTACGATGAAACCGGTCCGCCGGCTCGTTTTCACCGTACATGTCTGCCCGGGGCTTTCTGTACGATGGCTGTACTAACCATCGTACAGAAAGCTGCGCGTAAACAATACGCGGGGCGTGTCCGCGGTGTCGCCGCGTCGATGACGCGGTGTCGCCGCGACAATGACGCGGCGACGTGGGCGGGCCTGCCAGTTAAATGCTTCCACGCATGCGTCGAAGTCATTCGACGCATGCGAGGGATGGCGGGCGCTCGGACATGTACGGTAGGTCTGTACAGACGACCGAACATGTCCGAGCGGGCAGGATTCCAGCGGACTGTTTTAAAACAAGTCCAGGAATATTTGTCCGCTGGGAAAAGGCCCGGCGGGCAAATGTTTGCTGGAATCCTGCACGCTCGGGCCTACACACGACCGAACATGTCTGCTGAAACTGGCCCGCAGACCAGTTTCAGCAGACATGTTTGGTCGTGTGTACGGGGCCTGACTAGTGTAAGAAAAGAGCCTCATGCAACCAATTACTGGCTGGGAATATATTCCTAGAGGACAGGAACAGCCAGGTATGCATTCATGCAAACAGGTCTTGTTGTCTCTCTAAAATTACACCATGTAGATATACTGTAGGAGACCACCTGTGAAGTCCATCCAAATCTGTTCATTTATTATCACAGACTGTTCCATATTCTTTTACTTTTTTGAAACTCCAGTAAAGTTCCACCACTATGAAGTGGTTAGGCTCTTGAAGTGCATGAGGTTTTGGTTTGGGATGCCTGCTGTGATAAGACCAAAGTCGAGACCATTTTAAACAATCAAAAGGTGATTTACTGTATCCCAACCCAAGCCTTACAAAAAAGAGCAGATTTGGATTCTCTTCAGCTTATCAATAAAAGGTTGTATTTGAACTCTGTTTTGCTATGAACTGATAATAACAGTGCCAAACTAGAAACTAATGAATACTAATGTAAATTACCTGCGTTTACCAGCTTAGAGAAGAGGTTGTGTTTTTACATTTGCAATAGTGTAAGGGAGGGTGCTGCCAATGCATTAAAATTGTATATAGTATTACAAAATCCAATAAGAGCTCAGACCAGTCCATATACGTCCTCAGAAAAGGTTCTCCCTCTGCCATACTTTTTTGTAAAATTTTTATTAACTATTTTGCATGCATAGAATGTACAATATAACACTGGCAGCAACACAAAACTGAGCCACCCAACATTTAGGCACCGCAGGGCCACAAACACAATACAATTGGAAAAACAAGCATAAAAAAACTGTCTATTACCAACAGAGACCTAAACACTTGCCCAAATCTCCCCCCCCCACCCCCCATCCTAATTTGTCTTTTTTTATACTGAGACCAATAATATACCAGGAGATACAAATAAACCAGAAAAGGAATGCCATTCGTGCCCAATTATAACAGGTTTGCTTCAAGTAGGGTGGCTTAGAATGAGAAAGGGAACGCAGGCGAGGCAGTAGGACTGTCTTACCACAAGGAGGCTGACCTGGAGAGGTGAGCTTCAGAGGAACCCGGATGTAAACCCAACAAAAAAAATATTTATTTTTTGATGTCACAATGTAGAGAATAAGATTTCATATCATCTGTGCCCGGTCTTGCCACACAGAGTTAATCCAGCTCTGAGCAATCCTCTTTTATTGTTCAGTGAAAATTAACAGACTTCCAGATAAAACCCTGTCTAAATAAAAAGTCCTTTCCGTCCCCTTGCTTCGAGTGACATACATTACCTCTCACAATGAACTGTGGATCACCCCCCATATTATGATAAACATCCAGGAATGTGCATGTGTCCAAGCTAGTGCACGAGATATGTAAAAACCCTGTCACTCGAAGCAAGGGACCGGAATGGACTTTTTATTTTTTGGATTTACATCCACTTTAAAAGGAAACCGGACAGTCTGAACACTAAGGGGCAGATCCTCAAAGAAATTACGCCAGTGTATCTGTTGATACGCCGCGTAATTTAAAATTTTGCGCGTCGTATCTTTGTTTTGGTATCCACCAAACAAGATACGACGTCATCTGTGTTAGATCCGACAGGCGTACGCCTTAGTACGCTGTCGGATCTAAGGTGCAATTTTCCGGCGGCCGCTAGGTGGCGTTTCCGTCGTATTTCGCGTCGAGTATGCAAATTAGCTATTTCCGACGATCCACCAACGTACGAGCGGACGTCGCATTCTTTTACGTCGTTTCCGTTTGGCTTTTTCCGGCGTATAGTTAAAGCTGCTATATGGTGGCGTACTCAATGTTAAGTATGGCCGTCGTTCCCGCGTCTAATTTAAAAATTTTTACGTTGTTTGCGCAAGTCGTCCGTGAATGGGGCTGGATGCCATTTACGTTCACGTCAAAACCAATGACGTCCTTGCGACGTCATTTAGCGCAATGCACGATGGGTAATTTTAGGGACGGCACATGCACAGTTCGTTCGGAGCGGGGACGCGCTTCATTTAAATGAAACACGCCCCCTACCCACCGCATTTGAATTCCGTGCCCCTACGCCGTGAGAGATACACTACGCCGCCGTAACTTACGGCGCGAATTCGTTGAGGATTCAAACCAAAGCCAAGTAAGTTACGGCGGCGTAGCGTATCTCAGATACGTTGCGCCGGTGCAGATCTTTGTGGATCTGCCCCTAAAAATTTACAAAATACGCTGCTACATTTTTGTACAATGGCTTGCTTTGAATGTTTCTCTCTGCAATAATTGCTCCTTTGCCGTTTCTCTATATACAGGTCCAAACCCTACGGAAGATTATTATACTCTAGCTGTATTTCAGCTCTCCAAGTCAAGAAGTAACACTTACTGGACAGCTACCACAGACTCACTTGCCTCCTCTATTGTGAATGTCACCATCAGTAGTCCAGCAGATGCACCGATTGGTCTTTACAAAACAAGCCTCCAAATATACTCCAAAAATAGGAAGAGCCATTCCAAACTCCATGATTTTATATTATTATTTAACCCATGGGCTACAGGTAAGTTTCTGAGTAAAGTTTCAGCAGTACTTTACTTTAATACGCAACAGGGGAGACTATGGACACGTTACAACAGATGGTCAGAGATTGCAGATATTCTATAGGAAATGCTCAAGGGGGGCAAACATGATCTAGGACTTATTGGAGACTGGGGACATGCCTCAGACACGACACGAATAGGACTCCCTGCTGTGAGCTGCGGTCACACATAGTGTGAACACAGACTTAGACTTAAAATAAAATGTTATATCCCTGGTTGTTAGAGCTTACAATCTAAAAGGGAGGGTCAAATGATACAAAAAGGTAATAATTGTGGAGGATGAGCTGATGGAGAAAGTGAAAATACAGTTGTTAGGTGGAGGTAGGATAGGCTTCTCTGAAGAATAGGGTTTTCAGGGATCACCTAAAAGTGGAAAGAGTAAGGCAAAGTGGGGTGGGGAGTTCCATAGGATGGAAGAGACTCTGGAGAAGTCATAGAGGTAAGCATGGGAGGTGATGACAAGGGAGCTAGAGAGCAGGAGGTCTTCAGAGGAACGAAGAGAGAACGATTTGGTTGGTGGGGTAGGAACTCTTTCATATCAGGCTTTGGCCCCATTATTTAGTAGTGATTGAATGAATGAATGAGTGACTTGTATAGCGCTACACATGCGAACTGAATTGCCTCTGTTGTAATATTAATATATATATATGTGTATATTGTATTATTATATTGTAGGTCCAAAATTGACCAGGCCAGATTTCAAACCTGTAATTACATATTACACATCAAAAGGTGTTTGCCGACCAAAAGAGTTAGTGGCCAAACACAGATCAAAGGGGCAGCTGAAGACCCTTAGATGTGTTAATTTACCTAGGTGTGTGTGAGATGGCCTGGTACTTCCTTACATACATAAGGAAGTATTTATTGATGGTAATTAGACTTGGGGAAGTGTTCATTCATTTGGTTGACCTGGAAGAACCCCTCCCTCCAGTGTGAGACCAGTATTTAAGAGAGTCAAGCTGGCATTCAGTCTGGTCTTGATACTGAGAAATATGGCACATGTCTAGGAAGAGATTTGAATTCTGAATTACTCCGTTGGATTTGTATCGTCTGTGGACTTTGTATGTTATTGGAAGTTAATTAAATTTGCGTTCTCTGGAGAACCTGTGTTGCTGCGAAACAACGTAATTTATAAGTCATAATACTATACATCTATATCATTACTTTATTGGACATATTTTATGAGATCACTACAGCCTCTAGGCGCTTTTTGCAGCTAGTGTCTTCCTGGCTGGTGCGGTCATTTACCCCATAGGATCGTAGGATCTCGACACGCTTGGAACACACAGTCGTACACACATATATACTGGGCCAATTTGGACAGGATCCAATTAACCTACCAGCATGTCTTTTGAGTGTGGGAGGAAACCGGAGTACCCGGAGGAAACCCACACAGACATAGGGAGAACATGCAAACTCCAAGCAGATGGTGTCGTGGTGGGGTTTGGACCAGCGACCCTTTTGCTGCTAGGTGAAAGTGCTAACCACTACACCATCAAAAGATGCACTATATTTTCATTCTTGCGGACATTCTTTCTTCAAAATATTGTACAATTTATTTCAGTATTTCAGTCTATAAAGTCACACTTAGATCTTGGCTAGAACATTACTTCCAGAAACTTTGCCAAGCTTTGTAAATGTAGTATATTGTCATTTTATAACCTTAGAAAAGATAACCTTTTGAAGTGTTTAATAACATGTTTGTCTTCAGATGACGTTGTCTTTATGGAAGATGAAAATGAGAGGCAGGAGTATGTTTTGAATGACAGCGGCATCATTTATTATGGAGACAAAGACTCCATTCAAGAAATGGGATGGAGCTTTGGGCAAGTAAGAACATTCTTTTGATTTTAATTTTTTTTTTTCGTTTTTAAATAAAATATTTCTTACTATTAAAATATATTTACTGGAAGAGAAATAGAGATAATGCCATTGATGAAAAATTTCTGAAAATTCTAGTCACCTAGCTGTAATAATTCACTGGCTTGAATGCAAATCGGAAAGGATGGAAAAAAAAAAGTCAAAAATCTTTATCTGTATAGTTGTTCAAGTCAAGTGTTTTGTCATTACGTTGGCATGAAAACCAGAAAACTGTCATTTTCAAGTCAATGGCAGCCTCCAGGTCACCTTTGTGGCAGGTTTCTGTGCTAAGGGAAAGTCAAATGGCTTATAGAGTTATGTATTTTTATATAACTTACAGTATGATTTGTAATGTGTTACACAGTATGCAGTTATGTCTTTGGTTTCTTTCGTTTTTTCACCTGTCCCCAAAGTAAAAGAAAATCAAATTTTCCATTAGACCCCTTTCACACTGGGGCGGTTTGCAGGCGCTATTGCGCTAAAAACAGCTCCTGAAAACCGACCTGAAACAGCGGCTGCAGTGCGCTAGCAGGATGGTAAAAAAAGTCCTGCTGGCCGGGTCTTTGGAGTGGTGAAGGAGCGGTGTGTATACCACTCCTGCCCATTAAAATCAGAGGTGCATTGCGGGCGGTTTAACTTACCTGCTCTGTGCAAAACCACTCCATCGATCCTCCTCTTCTAGGGGCCCCTGCCAGGGCTCTGGGCCACTACCCCTTGCTGATTGACCCCATAGCAAGCCAGTTGCTGTGGGGGCACTCGTGCATGCTTGCTCCTGAACCGGCTCTTTGTGTCCATAAGACACAGAGAGCGTGGCTCATTGGCTGTGATTGACAGCAACGGGAGCCAATGGGAGAGACACAGGAGAGACACAGGAGAGCCTTGGGTCTCATGCACATCACTGGATCAAGATCGGGCTTAAAGGGGTTGTAAAGGTAAACGTTTTTTCTCCTTAAAGAGGGAGTTCACCCTAAAAATAACTTTTAACCTTAGATTGATGCTCATTTTGTCTAGGGGAATCGGCTAGTATTTTTAAAATCGAAGCTGTACTTACCGTTTTAGAGAGCGATCTTCGCCGCTTCCGGGTATGGGTCTTCGGGAGCGGGCGTTCCTATTTTGATTGACAGTCTTCCGACAGGCTTCCGACGGTCGCATCCATCGCGTCACGAGTAGCCGAAAGAAGCCGAACGTCGGTGCGGCGCTATACTGCGCCTGCGCACTGACGTTCGGCTACTTTCGGAAAATGGTGACGCGATGGATGTGACCGTCGGAAGCCTGTCGGAAGACTGTCAATCAAAATAGGAACGCCCAGTCCCGCAGCCCATATCCGGAAGCGGCGGAGAAGATCTCTCTCTAAAAAGGTAAGTACAGCTTCGATTTAAAAAAAAAAAAGCCGATTCACCTAGACAAAATGAGCCTCAATCTAAGGGTAAAAAGTTGTATGTCCGGGTGAACCCCCGCTTTAACCTCCCTGGCGGTATGATTCTTTCTGGTTTTAGGTGCTGAAAGCGGTACAATTATTTTGCATGAAAATTTGGTGTTTTACATTGTAGGCCTGTAATTCTTAGGAATAACTCACTTAAATCTGTCCAAACAAGAGTCTAGTAGACATCCCCGGTATGAAAAAGTTTAAAAAACAAAATCATAAACTATAAATAATTATAAAAAATAATAATGTAATTATAATAAAAATGATTCAATATTGTAATCAAATCAAAAACACTGAAATTTGCTCAGTTGCAGAATTGTCGCTGTCATTACTTTTATTTTTTTATGACGAATTTTTCCACAAATCGCTATCGCACAATTCTGCAAGTGATTATAATTTATTATCGCTGTTTTCTAGCTGCTCTAAAATCACTTTTGACATAAAGGGACACTTTTGGTTGCTATGGACAATCTACAGTTTGCAGGCAGAAAGAACAGTTTTGATTATATAAACATACATGTAGGACACAGGGCAGACCACTAGGGCCGTTCTTTTGAATGGCAAGAACGCAGTGACGTCATTGACCACGATGAGCCGGCGCTCGTCACATTCGATGCCGTCGCCGCCATCTTGTTACACCCTCCACTATGCCTTGTATGCTACTGTGCATGCGTCGAAGGCTTATCGAGCATGCGCGGGTTTACCTTTGGACAGGTAAGCATACAGACGACCGTTTTTCTCGGGAAACCCGACGAGAAAATAAAGAGCATGGTTCTCTATTTTTCAGTCGGGATTCTTGGCTGTTTTCCTTACGGGAAAACTGCTAGAGAGCATACACACGGCTGGGATTCCTGGCCTAATGCTCTCCTGGCAGTTTTCCTGACGGAAAAAACGGTTGTGTGTACAGAGCTTTACTTTTTCTTTCTCTCTAATGGCCCAGTGCTATGATAGGGGGCCTCAATGACTAATAGAAACCCAGGAGGTGGAAGGGACAAGCCAAACACCATGTGTAAAATAAAAATGTACATAGTGATGTCTTTCTGGTTTCTAGTGTTGCTCACGAATATGGCATATTCGAATATTCGCGAATAACTCGAATTTCGCGGCCAATATTCGCTATTCCGAATATTGGTATTTTTTCAATTTTATTTTTAAAACAGATCACATCCTAGTGATCTCCATCGACGTCTAAAAGCATTGCTGGTATGATTAGAGACCCTGGGCCGAGTAGCTAAGCTGAGGCGATCCTTTTATGTTGCCGAATATTCGCAATCGCGAATATTCGATTTCCGAATATTCGCGAATACTTTCTCCGCCCTTCTTTTGCATCAGAGCCAATCAGAGTTCTCCTACCACAGTTGTCATAGGAGAGAGTGGAGTGTTTCTGTGCGTTTTTCCAGTGTATCACATCTTCAAAGAATTTTCCATCTTTTGTCCCGTGTCATCATCATTTGCATTTCACCTCTTTAATGAGAATAATAACTGGTTAACATAAAGACATTTAAGAGATGTCAACGTAAACGGTTTACTTGTATTTTCCAAATCTATGGTTATTCAATATTTATTAAACTAATCAATATACAAATTGGTCAAAGTAAACCCTCAAATCTATATAATAATGTATTTATTTTATTAATACCTTGTTAGTTGCAGGGTCCATTACGTAAAACCACACTTTTTCCAAAGGGCAGGTGAAATTGAATGTTTCAAAATTTCGCAATCAATTTCACATTCGCATTAGCGAAATTTCGCAATCAGTTTCGCATTAGCGAAATTTTTCAAAAATTTTTTTTTTATAAAATATCACGAATATTCGATTTTAGCGAATATTTCACAAATATTCGGCTATATATTCGTGATATATCGCGAAATTGAATATGGCGTATTCCGCTCAACACTACTGGTTTCAAGATTTAGTTCCAGGATGCTTTGAGACAAAAGATTACCTGTCTGCATGCACCAATATACAAGGACGTGCTTCTACTGGAAGAGCCTGTTTATGACGTATAGGACCACCACACATACTCTTTAAGGTCAAATCTGAACTTTCATTCTCCATAAAGCTAATTTTCCTGACATTATGTTTTAGTTTGAAGATGGAATTTTGGAGACATGTCTACAAATATTAAACAGAAGTTTAAACTATAAGGAAGATAAGACCCTGGACTCTTCAAGACGAGGTGACCCTGCTTATGTGGGTAGAGTGCTCAGCGCAATGGTACGTTTCCATATAAAGAAACGAAAGATTTGCTCTAAATAATGCTTGAACAGCTCTCAGATGCTGACATTTTAAAGTTTAAGTTATAATGGGTCAAATGCAACAATTAAGAGCTACATGCAACAATATTTCATCCTTGGACATTTTCTGACCTTGTGATATTTTCTGAGTCTTTCCATGCTGGTTATACTTTGCCAGTTTCCTGCTGTGCTACGGTGGTTATCTACTGCCATTCCTACCTTTCAAAGGGCTGGTCATTCACAGACACTCTGGCCCGGATTCTTGTACGAGTTACGCCGGCGTATCTCCAGATACGCCGTCGTAACTCTGAGTCTGAGCCGTCGTATATATGCGCCTGATTCTTAGAATCAGTTACGCATAGATTTGTATTAGATCCGACCGGCGTAAGTCTCTTACTCCGTCGTATCTTAACTGCATATTTACGCTGGCCGCTAGGGGCGTGTACGCTGATTTACGCCTAGAAATATGTAAATCAGCTAGATACTCCTATTCATGAACGTACGCCCGGCGAACGCAGTACAGATACGCCGTTTACGTTAGGCTTTTCTCGGCGTAAAGTTACCCCTGCTATATGAGGTGTACATGAGGCGTACCAATGTTAAGTATGGACGTCGTTCCAGCGTCGAATTTTAAAATTTTTACGTCGTTTGCGTAAGTCGTTCGCGAATAGGGCTGGGCGTCATTTACGTTCACGTCGAAAGCATTGGCTTCTTGCGGGTTAATTTGGAGCATGCGCACTGGGATACTTTCACGGACGGCGCATGCGCCGTTCGTAAAAAGCGTCATTTACGCGGGGTCACATTAAATTTACATAACACACGACCACATCTACCACATTTGAATTAGGCGGGCTTACGCCGGCCTATTTACGCTACACCGCCGCAACTTTGGTTTGAGAATACGGCACTGACAAAGTTGCGGAGGCGTAACGTAAATAGGATACGCTACGCCCGCACAAAGATACGTGGTTGTACGTGAATCCGGGCCTCTCCTGTTTCTTGATAGTGGGCAAATCTTTTAGTTCACTATGTTTGTCTTAAGCTGCGTACACACGATCAGTCCATCCGATTTCCCCTGTGGGAAAATGTACACCATTTTGTTTAATCATGTTGGTGAAATGTCTGGCATTATTTAGGTTTGCAGGATTAATACATATTTTAGACGCTCAGATTGTTTCTACCAACATTTTCAAACTTGGGTCATCTTTTCATACCATCGTTTAAATAACACAATTGTGAATATGCAAATAAACCAGGCATATGAAAAATGACCTTGTTAATAGTCCTTGTCAATGGGGAAAGGGAAACTATAATGCCCCGTACACACGATCGTAATTTCCGTCGGAATAAACACAGATGGATTTTTCCGACAGAATTCCGTTCAAGCTGTCTTGCATACACACTGTCACACCAAATTCCGACCGCCAAGAACGCAGTGACGTACAACACCACCACGAGCCGAGAAAAATTAAGTTCAATGCTTCCGAGCATGCGTCGATTTGATTCTGAGCATGCATGTTTTTTTCTCCGTCGGAGTTCCATACAGACTTTCTCTTTCTAAGACCGTTGGGATTTCCGATGGAAAAAGTCCGATGGGGCATACACACGGTCGGAATATCCGATGAAAAAATTCCACCTGACTTTTTCCATTGGAAATTCCGATCATGTGTACAAGGCATTAGAGTTTCCCTTTTGTTCAAAAAATATATTTTTTTTAAATTAAACTTGGTTGTTTGCCAAGGAAAACAACAACTATGAAAGATGCTGTCAGGTTATTATTCTGGGCTACAGGCACAGCCTGTCACCTTGCCAGCTCATATGCTTGTCACAGTTGTGCCGTTGCCACTCTAGGCCTGTTCACTACAATTGTGAAACTATAAATGCAATGCAACCCAGAAGCACTATATTACACAGTTTTAGTTTTCAGGCATAATTCTTAAAGTGGAGTTCCACCCATAAATATAACATTACATCAGTAATTTAAAAAAAATGTCATTAGTCCTTTACAAATTTTTTTTTTTTTTTTAGATGCCTTCAAATTGTTGTTGCTAGGCAGAATAGTTAATCTTCCCACTTCCTGCACCTAGGTGCTTAATGCTTCCTAACCTACACCACACAGACTCCTGGGAATGTAGTGGGTGTAACTTTCCAAGAGTCTGTCCACTCCCCAGTCTCAAAGAATCATGTGACTTGGACAGCACAGGTGCTGAAACCTGATCTGACACTGCTTGTGCAGCACTGAGCATGTGCGAGATCTGCAAGGCTGAAATCCAGGAAGTCATACAGTCTGGCTTCATGATGCCCACACTTAAGATGGTCCCAGTCAATTTCTATTTTATAAAGTGTCTAAATGCTGTAACAACCTAACAAAACGGACCTTAGTTTACAGACTAACTTTACTAGAACACATTAAGCTTGTGTATTACAGGGGTATTTATATTTAAAAAGTGAAATTGTGGCCGGAACTCCGCTTTAATGCCTTCCTTTTCCAGATAAATAGCATTGATGATAACGGTGTTGTGGAAGGAAACTGGGATTCTCGGTACTCAGGTGGTGTTGATCCTTTGTACTGGAACGGGAGTGTTGAGATCCTTACCATGTGGCGTAAACGAGGATATAAGCCAGTTAAATATGGGCAATGCTGGGTATTCGGTGGAGTCTTCTGTACAGGTAACTTACAAACAAAAGTGATATCAATGAATACATGGCTCAATATGGACATGACATCTTCTCATTGTTCATTTTAATGAAGGAAAACCAACAAAAAAAATTGTATCACAGCAATCAGACAATAGTTTTTAAAAATCTATGTAGAGTGGTTAGCAAAAAGGTTCATATTTTATATTAGTTTATAAATGTATGGATTTGATTTTGATAGTTCAATATAAACTGTATACATTTTAATCACTGCTTAGAACCCTGGTGCCAAACTGTGGTCCACTGGCTGCATGCAGCCTTTTGGCACTTATGGTGTGCCCTTGGGCTCCATCAGTCAGTAGCAAAAGCACTAAATTGTAAAGAGGCTGTAATTGCAGTGATCCATAAAAGTCTCATGTAACATATGATTATTATTATAACTATAATACAGCGGTCTCCAAGATACGGGCCAGATTTTGCCTTTTGAATTTATCTGGGCCTTAGGCCTCGTACACACGATAGGTTAACCAGAGGACAACGGTCTGATGGACCGTTTTCATTGGTCCAAACTGATCGTGTGTGGGCCCTATAGGTTATTTAACCATAGGTTAAAAAAAAGCCAACTTGCTTTAAATTTAACCTATGGATTCCTAACCGATGGGAAAAAAATGATCGTTAGTAGGCACAACCATCGGTTAAAAATCCACGCATGTTCAGAATCAAGTCTACGCATGCTTGGAAGCATTGAACTTCATTTTTTTTCAGCACGTCGCTGTGTTTTACGTCACCGCGTTCTGACACAATCGTTTTTTTAACTGATGGTGTGTAGGCACGACGGACCATCAGTCAGCTTCATCGGTTAACCTATGACAACGGTCCTTCAGACCGTTCTCATTGGATGGACTGATCGTGTGTACGAGGCTTTAGGGCACTATTCATCCCACTGATACAAGACCCTATTACTTCCGCTGACACCAACAATGGGATATTATTTCTTCCACTAACACCACAGATGGAGCCCTATTCATCCCGCCACTAACACCATAGATGGGGATAATTATTTCCACTAATACCAATGATGGAGCACTATTCCTCCCACTAATATCAATGATGGGCACTATTCTTCTCACTAATACCAAGGATGGGGCACTATTCACTCCACTGATATCAATGATGGGGCACTATTCCTCCAACTGACACCAATGATTCCTTTCACTAATACCAATGAAAGAGCACTATATCTTCTACTGATATCAGCAACGAGGCACTATTCTTTTTGCTTATACCTAGTGATTTTTTATCAATAAAATTTGAGTTGTATACGGTATCACACTATTGGGACTCTTTCTCTTTCTGAGTGGACATTGGAAAAAGGACCATAAGGGAACAATAGGAACCGCCAGAGCGCTGCACAGAGCGTATACTGTGAACGCCTGTCACCCCAAGAGGGGTTGTGGATCTGGTGAGTGCGGGAGACACCAGAGCACGGAGGAAGGGAGTACAGAGTTAAACACCAGAACAATTTATTAGAATTGACACGAAGCACACAGCACTTTTATTGCATGGACTATTATTATTATTTATTATTCTAGCAGCTTTAAGTTATATGTATATGTATATGTTGAGTTCTTAATCAGCTCAATTCATATGTATTTATTTATGCACAGTAATTTAGATAGTTAGCACCGCATGTAAATTTATTTATTTATTTATTTGATTGACCACATTAATGTCAGATCATTGGATATCTATTTTTATTTATTTTTGCTAATACATATGCATTTGGAATTGGTATGGGTTTCGCGCCACGAAAAATAATATAAGTTACCACAATAACAAAATATGTGAATAATTAGATTACAATTATGTGAAAAAATAAATTATTATCATAAATTGGAAGCAGCCTCCCTAGAATCAGTAGCCTGAACAGTAGTATGAAATTGGTAGGGTAGGGGGCGATACGTGCAAATATTGAATAAGTTATACCCTAATAACAAAATAATATTCCTGATGACGTAATCCAAACGAAACGTACGTCGAGGCGTATACCATTCACGTACAGCAACGTAACTTCCGGGTCTTCTGGTTGTCAGTGGTGACACGCACGCTACTTCGCTGCAGCACACTCCAACGGAAACCCTCTCCCAATACTGACCCACGCTAACAGCCTCAGTGCCTGGATCGAGGCACCAGATCTAGTAAGGAGCCATTTGGCTAGCTTTTTATGTTTTTAAAGTTTTTTAATAAACGGTATCACACTATTATGGTCTCTCATTCCGGTTTATATACCTCCAAATTTGACTGCAATACTGGAACCCTGGCTTATTGGATAGAGTTTCCTACACAAGCGCATTTGACTTCTTTTTAATTAAAGAGTCAACTCGAGCTGGTAAGGAGCCATCTTATATCTGATCACGTCGGGTGCAATGTTTACTATATGATGAAGGTTTTTCACGAGCACAGATTTTCCTCACATCAAGCAACGTTCATTGCACATATTCAGTGTTTTTATTTGGAATTTATTGAATGCAACATCCTGGGACTTTATTTGCACATTTGCACTTTATTACGCATTGACTTTTTTTGTATTTATATTAATTTGTTATTAGGGTATAACTTATTCAATATTTGCACGTAGGGCCCCCTACCCTACCAAATACACATGCATTATTGCATTGCACTTTTTTTGATGAGTCACATTGGTTGTGCGTACACAGCAGTGAAGGCATAGTACACAATCATATATATATATATATTTTTTATTATCTAGGAGGGGGTGCTCGCTCGACCCCACTTTCCTTTGTGCTCAGATAAGGGTCTGGTATGGATCCTGGGGGAACCCCCACGCCATTGTTTTTGATGTGGAGGGTTCCCCTTAAGATTCATTCCAGACTGAAGGGTCTGGTATCGTCCTTAGGGGGAGCCTCACGCAAATTTGTTTTTGAAATTTTCGCGGGGTTCCCTTCAAGATTCTCAGCACTCGAGTCGCCCCACAAGTCGGATCATCTTGATCCAACTTCTGGTGCCACCTCTATTCAAATCAATGGGCTCCCATAGGGAACCATTGATTTTGAATAGAGAAAGAAAAAAGCGGCTGAAATCTAGCATGGCGAAACGTGCATTGAATTCAATGCGAAACGTGGAAAAAATCACGTTAAAAACGCTGCTTTTATCCTGGTGCCTGTACTAGCTTTACAGACCATTTTTTAAAACTTCTGTGGGCACAAGGCCTTACCAGTGCCCAGCAATGCAGCCTTACCACGTCCGTCCTCCCCTCCCTTAGTCCTCCTCATCCAGCGGCTGCCGTAACAAGGTCCCGCCTCCAATAATACACTCCGGTGACACCGGCATTGTTCCACCTATCACATTCCGCCTGGACTCTAGGAAGTGGGACCTTGTTACAGTGGCCGCTGGAAGAGGATGACTTAGGGAAGGGAGGACGGGTGCGCTTGGATGACACACACCCTCCTCACCAATGCGTGGCACCCAGGGCAGACTGACGGATGCCCTGCCCTTCCCGCACACCCACACTGCTTGCCACAGCTCGCAGGAGGCGGCTGCTAATGGGAACAACGTTCCTGCTGTGAAAAAAGTGCAGGAACATTGTTCCTACATGTTCCCGCAGGAAACAGCCCTGGTTAAAAGTGTAGAAAACACATATATAAAATGGAACACTTATGATGTAGTGGAGAAGATGAGATAAAAAAATATATAAACACGTGGAATAGTTGGACAGATTTTAAAAAAGGAAACACGCAGGAATATTGGGAATATAGGAGACAGCAGGGTGGGGGAGGTGATGAAGAGAGGAAGAGGGAAAGGGCAAAGAAATAAAGAAAAATGGTAGGGGTGGGAAGGGATAAGTAATTGTAAAAATGTTAATAATATTTTTTGTTTTATATTTGGTATATTGGAAATGAATACAAATATTAAAACATTTAAAAAGAAAGTGGGTTAGGACTAGGGATGAGCCGAACACCCCCCTGTTCGGTTCGCACCAGAACCTGCGAACACACCAAATGTTCGTATGAACTTTAGAACCCTATTAAAGTCTATGAGACTCGAACAATTGAAATCTAAAGTGCTAATTTTAAAGGCTAATATGCAAGTTATTGTCCTAAAAAGTGTTTGGGGACCTGGGTCCTGCCCCAGGGGACATGTATCAATGCAAAAAAAAGTTTTAAAAACGGCTGTTTTTTCGGGAGCAGTGAATTTAATAATGCTAAAAGTGAAACAATAAAAGTGAAATATTACTTTAAATTTCGTACCTGGGGGGGGGTGTAAAGTTAGCATGTGAAATAGCGCATGTTTCCCGTACATAGAACTGTCCCTGCACAAAGTGTCATTTCTGAAAGAAAAAAAGGCATTTAAAACTGACTTGCGGCGATAATGAATTGTCGGCTCCGGCAATTCAGAGACTATTCATTCATAAAAAATAAAAATAAATAGCGTGGGGGTCCCCCCAAATTCCATTACCAGGCCCTTCAGGTCTGGAATGGATATTAAGGGGAACCCCGCCGTAAATTAAAAAAATAAATGACGTGGGGTTCCCCCCAAATATCCATTCCAGACCCTTCAGGTCTGGTGTGGATTTTAAGGGGAACTCCACCCCAAATTTAAAAAAAAAATGGCGTGGAGTTCCCCCAAAAATTCACACCAGACCCCTTATCCGAGCATGTTAACCTGGACTTTAACAGGGTGTTCCACGGCTTTTTGAATTTGTCGCAAACACCCCTAATTGTTTGTTGTTCGCTGAACAGGCGAACAGGCAATGTTCGAGTCGAACATGAGTTCGACTCGAACTCGAAGCTCATCCCTAGTTAGGACTATAGAGTACCTTCCCACCTCCATAACACAGAGCTGGGCAGGGCTGACACCAATGTTGAGACCAGTGCCATACTGTCAGCACACTACAGGAATTTAGAAGCTCACTAGATTTCAACTTTTTTATATACGTGCAGCATCTTTAAGTTCTTCCATACCGACACCGTCAGGAACCTTCTCTCCCTCCGGGCAGGCGTCATATGATGTCCGCCTATTCTTGCCACTCTCGCACACCCCCCAGGGGACGCGCAACGTGGCGATCAGGTGGCAATCAGGGATGAGTCGTGAATTTTTTCTCTTATAAAGTCATGGTGAAAATTTTATTTTTGCTGTGACCCTTTTTACAGTTCCCAGCCAAGTAGGCATTTTCTTGCCAGGCAGATTGAAGGTTTGATCTGTATACCTTGAGACAAGTATGACATGTGACTTTCTCTCACAATTTCTAGTTCTCCGAAGTCTGGGAATTCCAACCAGAGTGATTACAAACTTTGTTTCTGCTCACGACAAGGATTCAAATTTGAGTATTGACAGCATATATACCAGTTCTGGCAGATCGATGGGTAAAGACAGTCTGTGGTATGATATTGTTCTTTTTATGTTTGGTAACATTAGAATGTAATAAACTGCATAAAGCACTGCTTATATCTAAGGCAATTTAAAGCATATGTAAAGCCCAAATTCTTTCAATTTTCATTAGCACAACTTGTCCCCACTTTCTGTGCTGTTTCCTATAGTTTTACCAATCTAAGTAAAGGAAAATATGCAATAACAACACATAAAGAATAAAAAATCTGACAATAGTTCTAGCTTTCCCATGCACTACTGAAGAAAAGCATTCAAAATTCGGTATTGAACTAACCTCTGTTCACCAGAGCTCCTGACTCTTTGCTGCTTGTTACTATAGGTCCTCAGGATCGCCCCACCAAGAGGCAGGGGCGTTGCTAGGTCTACAAAAGATCTGGGGCTAGAGCCCATAGCAGCGAAGTAAAGAAAGTCATACACTTGGGGCAGGCATAATACACAAGTATATAATATACGTGTGTGTGTATTTTTATATATATATAAATATTGTTACGTATATGCGTGCGGACCCCCCCGGCCAGCAGCAGCAGGGAGGTGGGCGCGGGTCGGTGCTGCAGTGGGGTACAGGAAGTATAGTACAGGAAGTGCTGGAACGCTATGGAGGTAAGAGGATACTTTAACAGATTTGTATTCCCTGGCCTGAAGCTCCCCTGCAGTAGCTGAAGCCAGCCATAGGGAAGCTGGAGAACAGCGCTGCAGGGAGAAGCATGGGGCATCAGTGAGGGGGGTCAGTATGGAGGTCGGAGCAGTGGGGGGGAGGGATCTATTATCGGAGTAAAATCTCCTGCAAATCCCCTGCACCGCTCCAAATCGGTGGTAAGAGTGAGAAGCCAACAGCTGCAGAGAAGTCACAGGGCATCAGTGGTGGAAAAAAAGAGCATAAGCAAGGTGGGGGAACATCTGGAAGCACAGGTGGAGCAGCAGCAGCTCCTCCATATGTGCATTGTGTGTTAGATCACAGTGGCCAGCGCCCCCCCCCCCTCTCAGGGCCACTGACTATGCCCACCATGCACATCCTAAATGGACTGTACACTGTGCCCACATAACATGCAGACTCCATGCAATACAAGTCACACAGTTTCTTTGCCCACAGCTCCCTATATACAAACGTACACAGCTCAGGGGGAAGGTGCCAGGTACAGATCTCTTATGCCCACACTCCCAGCACCCAGCAGATGGCTGTCTGATTGAATGCACTGCATATTAATTCCATTGAGAAAAGCCTTGCCAGGGGTTAAACTCCCTCGTCCCCCCCAGATGCCCGCATAAAGGTTACACAACACAAAGTTGCATCCCTTACTTGTGGCACAGGGCAGAGAAATGCAACCCAGTACAGTGACAGCAGCCATGTCCCAAGGCTCCCTTCCAGAGGTTCCCTATGTACCTGGCTGGTCTCTGCTCTGCTATGTGTGAGGCTCACACAGGAATGAGGATTGTACACTGGAATCTTCCACTGCGGCACTCGGCTGAGGGGGAACGGCACGGCATCAGTACTTAGTAAAAGGCTCCCCACACAGCAGGTGGAAGATCTCCCCCTCCACACATGGTACAACGGCATATAGGCACAAGGTGGCTTGGGGAGGATCGGAGCCCGCTTTGGGGAATCAGGTGTAATATAGTGGGCTTTGGGGGCTAGCAGGGGGCTTGTTCTTTTTGGGCAGCTGGGTTTAAAATAAGGTAGGGGCCTGGAGCTGCAGCTCCAAAAGACCCTACGTTAATCCGGCCTTGACTTCACTATTTCTGGTCTCCTAAAGAGCACAGGACACGTAAATGCAATTATTTTAGTTAATCCGGCCTTGGCTGCACCCAGTCAGAGACTTAGGGCTATAGTCCCAGAAGCCACCACCTAGTAACGCCACTGCCAATAGGTGAGCAATGCCGGGGTCCAGTGGCAAATATAGTTGGTAGGGATGAAGCATTAGAATAGTCAGTAAATAATCCAAAGGTCAGTAACAAGTAGTCGCAGGTTGGAATCAAGCATAAGCGTTGTCAAGGAACAAGCCAAAGGCCAGTAACAAATGATAGTGGAGACACAGATGACAGCAGGAGTGACAAGAGTAAGATATTGGCTGGAGACAACACAATAATCTAGCAAACAGGAAAGGCAGGCTTAACGTGGTACTAATCCCAGGACCCTGCATTCACTATATCTGGTCTCCTAAAGTACACAGGACACGTAAATGCAATTATTTTAGTAAATATAAACTGCCAAATACCTTTTCTCATTAGCAGTATATAGCAGTCTTGTGACTTTTATCAGTGTCTGGCCAAGCACTGGTTAAAGCAACCTGGCATCTATACAGCCACCTGATCACTTTCACAGACCCCTAGTGTGCCCTATCCTGTGTTAAACACCCTCCTCCATGTTTTCCAGGCTCTGCTGTCCCGCCTGCAGGTCCAGGAACCCCAGGGCAGGTGCCACTGGGTAGCAGGGAGGAAACATCAATTTGCAGATCTCCTCTAACTAGAATGAACACAGAAACAACGTGCATTACGTTACTTCTGGATTTGACAGTTACAGAAGCTGGGGAAGAAGTTACCTAAAGGAGTTTGTACAATCAGATTGTACAGTCTATGGCTACTGTAAAGGGAGAAGTTGGAAAGTGGGTGGAAATAAAAAAGAGCTGGTGTAAACATGAGGGAGGTGTGTTCCAAAGAAGTCAAATAAGACCTATTCCATGATGTAGTAAGGCAGAGTATGATGGGATATGACGTTTCCTGGATGGTCACATGATGCTACTGGAAGTCAAGGCTCATACAATGGTGTATTTAGGTTTTGTTCTGCCCTAGGCCTAACAAAACTCGTGCACCCCCTAATTTAAATATGACCCACTTTTTACCACTTTTTCCTGTCAAGGCCACACGCCCATTTAGGACCCGCCCTGACATTTTCCAGTGAGGACACCAGTTCTGATGGCCTTGGGGGGGGGGGGGGGCAGTAGAGTCCCTTAATTTGCAGCAATTTACTCTGACTTCCCGTTTTGCAATGGAGCCCGTCAGTTGACTTTTTGACAGTTTTTAGCCTCCCGACATGGCATCTGTCTCTCTCTAGCTGAGGACTCAGGTGGGAGGTCCACTGTTATTATAGGACAGTCAAAACTAGAAGCAACGCCCTAGCCTCCTCCATGTGTATGGGCTTCTCCCCTGATGGTGGCCCTGCCAGTATTATTATACTGGCAGTAGTGCGGCCGCTTTATGGGGGCACTAGACTGATTTTCCTCCTGGCCCAGTCCACCCCAAGACTGGCGCAACACTAAAAGTCAAGCCACAAGGACTCTTTTCATGCTGCCCCCCTGCAAAGTGCTGCCCTAGGCCTGGGCCTTGTTGGCCTAGGCCAGTGCTTCTCAAATAGTGGGGCGCGCCCCCCAGGGGGGGCCCAAAGGCTCCATAAAGGGGGGCTCGTTCCGTACCGCGGCGATCGCGCCATTTAGTATCCGCTTCTGTCCCCAGCCTCCTCCGCTAGTTAGAGGAGCGAACGGCGGGAGGCAGGACATTTTTGAACTGGGGGATGGGACCAGAGAGGTAGCAGCCTGTCATTTTGGACGGCAGGTGATTGGCTGCTAGGAGGTGGTCCTAGCAGCCAATCACCAGTTCGCCCAAAAGTCTCCCCGCCCCGCCCAGTGCTGCTGCGGCTTCACTTGACGAATGTCCCGCCTCCTGCTCTCCGCGCTGAAAAGTTACAGGTAGGAGTGGAGAGGGAGGAAGGGAGGAAAAATATATGGAAATGTTAAGGACGAGGAGTGGGGGCTGTGCTGTGGGGGGAAAAGGGGGGTTATGTGATGGGGGAAACTGTGTGCAGGATATGTGATGGGGGTCATGTAAAGGGGGCAATACTTTGTGGGGGGGGTATGTGATGGGGTCATGTAAAGGGGGAAATACTGTGTGGGGGGATATGTGATGGGGCAATACTGTGTGGGGGGATATGTGATGGGGCAATACTGTGTGGGGGGGATATGTGAAGAAGGGCAATACTGTGTGTGGGGGGATATGTGATGAAGGGCAATACTGTGTGTGGGGGGATATGTGAAGAAGGGCAATACTGTGTGTGGGGGGATATGTGAAGAAGGGCAATACTGTGTGTGGGGGGATGTGTGAAGAAGGGCAATACTGTGTGGGGGGATATGTGGATACAGTGTTATGCAGAGGTGTACTTATAACAATTTTATAGACAAATGATACTATTTACAGTCGCGCGGGGGGCGCGAAATGTTTTCTTCTTCCTAGGGGGGGGGCATGACAGAAAATAATTGAGAAGCACTGGCCTAGGCCAAGATACAGCATTGGGCTCGTATTGCATTTTTAAAAATTTTGAACATAGAGATGCAGATTAATAGCTGCCATGGACTAGGCAAGTGGAAGATAAGCACATTGGGGTGACTCGGGCAGAAAAGACATTAGAAAAGGCTTATAAAGATTAAAATTGTGCCTTAAAAGGTAAATCTAGCCTTTCACATTTGTATCTGGCTTTTCTGCAGGAACTACCATGTTTGGAATGAAAGCTGGTTCACGAGAAGTGAGTTAGGTGAAAGCTATGGAGGATGGCAGGTACTGGATGCAACACCACAAGAAATAAGTGGAGGTGAGTTTTTAAAGCCCAATTTCAGCCTTCACACTCCCCCA